>NW_027464629.1:1569200-1869200 GCF_043290135.1 Rhipicephalus microplus
TTTGCAAACAAAGAAAAAAAAAACTCACAACGGAACCTATTGGACATTTCTTTTTCCTTCCTACCTAATCATTCGTGACATACCTTTTCGATACACCGTTCTTTAGGAGTTAAGCTCCCCTTAGTCTAACGTTGTCCAGTGTCAGGCCTAACCACCAGCATCTCCCGAACACTATAATATGTGGCGCTGTCTCGTAGAAGTACATACAAACTGCAGCTGACTCTGAGATCAGTGAGGATATTCTAGATGACGCTGTACCACTACTCTCCGATTGGCTGCTGCGTGAGCTCCGCAGGCAGGCAGGCAGGCAGGCAGGCAGGCGAACGGACGCACGCGCGGACGAATAGAAGCATAGACGGAAGCACGGATGGACGCACTGATGCATGGTAGAATGCACGCACGGTCGGATGGACGTATGCATGGACAGACGGACAAACATTTCGCTCCACTCATCATCTTTCACTCCGAGGATATGCTGTGATTTTTGTCTTTGCATGATGACTAACAGCACACACACAAGCGAATATGAAGTAGCAACTGCGGTAGAAACAGCGGCTTTTGCCTAACCTGTGAAACTAAATGCCCAACTACAGCGCCAGCACATTTTTTCTCATAGGAGTGGTAGAGTACGTGAACTGAACAAGAGCTGACCATATTGAAGGTTCTGCGAAAATGAGTGTTTTCTTGCCTTTTCTAGTGTTCAGCATTGTGCAATAAATTTATCTATAGAATATGTATCAGCAACAGCAAATTGACGGAACTGATGATACTTTATACCTTTATAAATTGATAAGGTAAAAGAAACCGTGACAAACAAAATGTTTTTCCTACACTTCGCAGTTTGGCTTACGCTGAAAATATTGTGCTCTCTCATATCTTTCGTTTAGTCAGTGATTAAAGTGATATAAAACTAAGCACTCAGTTTTTGTGTGTACTATGTTGATGAATTAACTCATGAAACTTCAACAACGCAGAAGCTCACTCACAGGACTTATGGGGCTCAGTATTGTCGCCGTAGTCGTGGTCGTAGGTGTCGTCGGACTCGCCGGCCTGGTGAACAGTAAGTATCAGTTGATTCCGTTTAAGCGTTTTCGTACAAACTTGTACGCATGCTGTTTCAATTCACTTATTTCTGATTGTGACAAAAAACTTCATTTCATATACCAGACGTAGCTGGGTGTGCAGAAATGAAGAACACGACAAAAACTCCAAGAATGGCATGCCTAAATAATTGACTCCAACTTCGCCTGAAGCACTTTTTCAAGTAACCATGCAATGGATTCGCTAAAAGAGCTCATTGCTTCACGAAATCAACGCGGAAAAACTTCAAGAAACCATTCATTGTGAGCGGAGTTACAAAGATTTGTCGCACGCTGTGAACGCATTCTCTCTTCTCTCGTCCCGACGAAAGTACTGGAAGCTAAGCAGGGAGACATTGCATTGGCAAAGAAAATACGTCACGCGTGCCCAACGACCTTGAGCACTTCTTCCTTTCTTTTCTTCGAATACGCGGTTTTTTTAGCGTGATAGCGCGCGCCCGGGTTGTCAAGTCGCAGCTTCTCGAGGGAATACCAAGGAGGATTAAAAAAATTGCTGAAGTGGAAATGACTTCCCAGGAATGCAGCTGTTCCACTGGCAAGATGGCGGCTGTGGCGGCCATCTTGGTAGGGCCATGATAAATTATCACCGTTCAGCGAATAAAAACGAAGCGTTTCCCTCGCACGCCCAACAAGTTTAATGTGGGAACTTTTTCTGGTTGCATAGTGTTCCAAGTGCGTCTTACAGTTACTAGTTTTTCTTTGTGAGCCTCTAATTGGAGGCAAAATTCCTTGAAGGGTGAGTAATTTATACTCGTTCTGTGTGTTATTTCGTCGGGAACAACAATCTTTTAACATAGAACTAACGTAGCATTTACATAACATATCAAAGCCACTTGATCTTTAAGTAGGCACCATCAGAAAAGAGCATGTTTCCGCCATTTTGGCAGTGGCAAAAGAAGGCTTCACTTCTGCTGGCAAGGCATTGCAAGAGCTTCCACTCCAGCAATTTTTCTTTAATCTTCCTTGGGGAATACCCGCAACGACTGAGCACACTATGTTCAAATCAGCCAATGGCGGATAGATAACCTTCTACGAATGATTTTTAACCTCTTCCGTCATTTGTCGAAAGAAGAGAAATAGATTTTTATGCTGACTTCATAATTTATTGGGAATCGCAGGTGGCGTGCTATGAAATATTACTGGCTCGCATGTTCTCTGAAGCCTCTACTACCGATCAGCAGCGTTTCCCAATTATGCTCAAAAAGTGTTGCAGTGCCCTTCTAACAGTACAAAACGACAAAGTTTTGAGCTTGTTTTGAGTTGTATTATAGCTCACTCGCCATGCTTCGCTTCTCGGTCCGTATCTATAATCGTGCCGTGATAACAGAAGCACCTGTGAGCGCTACATCGCCTGCTATAGGCTTTTCAATGGCGCCTATTGCAAGTACACTTGGGAAGTACTCACTACGTCACACTTTGCGTAGTTGAAAAGCTCGCGTGACGCGAAACTTTGCGAAGTAACCACTACGCCTAACTTTGTGTAGTTTTCGAATTACCCGCTGCGCCACACTTTGCGTAGTTGCGAAGTGCCCACTGCGCTGCTCTTTCCGCAGTTAGGAAGTACCCAGTAAGCCACACTTTGCGTAGTTGTGAATCGCACACTACACTACTCTTTGCGTAGCCGCAAAGTACCGGCACTTTTCGCCGTGTTACGAAGTATCCAAGACGCCGCACTTAGCACAGTTGCGAAGCGTGCTCTATACGCCAGAACTGCGTATAGCTCTGAAGTACCTTCTTCGCAGTGGGAGGCCCTCCCAGCGACCTTGAAAGGCTTCCAATTCTTCCCATGCAGTGATAAAGGGCTGACTCAACGGGGAGAATACGCAGGGCAGCCAAAGAGAATGTGGTCAAAGGTGCCGTGTGACTCTGCAATGAGTGTGCCAGTGTTCTATCTGGAGAATAGAGGCGGAAGTTTGGTAGTATGTCGGGGGTTGGATAAGTTAGGGTTTCGATTTCTATCTAGGTGAATTGTTTGTAGTGGGAAATGCCGAGGTGGGGAGGAGAGATCACATGCAAGACGTGCTTGCCGGGCGAGTTCGGAGAGCGTGTGGGTCCACTACCTCGAAAAAGACTTTCTAGGGGGCCATTTGATCGGATAACAACTTGTCGGGCTATGTTATTGGTAGCTTCATATTCGAGATTGCCAGAATAAGCCTGTACTCACACGGTTTCAATAAGCATATAGAGATTTACGATACACAATCTGAATATTCGCCGCTGCCATTGGTACTCGAGAAAATCCAAATGATGTGCGTTTGCGCCTGATGTGTTCTTCGTCTGCAGCGCAATAATTAGAGCCTCGTGTTTTAGTACTGGTGGCCCATATTTGCAGACAAATCCATCAGGGCATGTTTTTATGTACATTTATTCATTTACTCTCAAACACCGCATCTTGATTACCGCCGCTGGCCTTTCATTTCGGTGAACTTTCTGTCCAGCCCCTACTCGCAGCAGCGTGTGAGCCAGCGGCTTCTGGTCGACTGAAAGGACAATTACTAAGGACTTGGCCTTCATATTGCGACTGGAATAAAATTTGTTACATAACAAAAATGCAGGAAGCTAATAAAGGGCTTGCTTTCTATTGCCGACAACATGTTAAAACAGAGGTCCAAGAACTAGTCTTAGGGGTGATTGTTCGTGATGATAAAGGGCGCGAAAAAACGACACACAACAGAGAAGAAGTACACGGGACGACGCGCTACTAGCAACTGGAATATTTTATTCAGGAAACACCATTTATACCGCAGTGACCATGAACCAGCACCAACTCGCCCAACTTTTTACTTTACTGAGTGATTGTTCGTATTGGTTTGACCATGGCGTAGTAATTATTATATAACTAATTGTCATTTAGGGAGACGATAGACAACTGGATAACAACTAGCGAATAAGGCGTCTGTTGCTCAACCAATGGAGCTACGGCGGCAGTCGTCTTCACGTGTATTCCATTGGATATATTAGTGCAAACCATGGAGCTGTAGTGTTCACCAGCGCCGCCTATAGCCATGACGGCGCGTGTGGAATACTCTTGTCAGATGAAGTCATGTAGCTCATCATTCTTTTATGAGTTGGCAGACCCTCAATACGAATGAACGAAAGAAGGAGAATGCACCATGGTACTGTTTCATTCGTTTGGCGCACGATATTCACATTTTCTTCAATTTCTCTAAAACATGTGAAGGCTTTTACAGCGAGCATCGCATTAAGCCTTCCTCGCTTTTAATAAACCATTTTGAGGCCTCGGATTCCCTGGATTAGTACTTATAAACCAGGCTTTGACGGCAACTCATTATTGCCTTCTGTTGCCAATGAAATGCATATCCAACACAGGCGTTGACACTGTGTCATATTTGCGAACGCGTCAAGTTTTCACCGAACAGGGCCACTCCATGGGCATTTCGGAGAACGTTAGATACAGACTTGATGGGCAGGTAATTTCACATACGAAGACCCTGGTAGGTTTATTTGGCCTTGTATTCTCAAACACCTCTATTTTTATCTCTTTCTGACAGCGCGCGTGTACAAAGAGGGCATATCAGCGCATGTTTCCGTGCCGTCTTCCGTCTTTCTTTTTTATCGTTTTCATAATTTTGATTCTGACTGCTTTGAAGCTTGAATAAAATCTCTAGCCTGAAGAAAACATTGAGGGTGAAAATAACATAACGTTCCGACACATGGCACAGGTTCAGTGAAGTAACAAATAAATTGTGGTTATATAAACTCTCAATATGACTTGAGTGATGCCGTTAACGCCTTCGCTGTGGCAGATTGCCGACTTCTTTTTTTGCGGCCACTGGAGGTTCGTCAATTTGATTTGGCCTAGCCCGGCAGGATATTTGCAACAATCTCCATATGTTGCTTCCTAATACATGTCATTGATTCTTATCAAGGTAGTACTTGTTCAGTAGGTAAGAGATCAGCGCGCGTCTGTAGGGGCTCCTGCAACACGTTGCGCTCTTTGGCAATATCCGCAGGTTGGAAGCACTTCTCGCAGATATAGTATACAGCCACTGAAGCAAAGTAAAAAGATTGTCATTAGTCTCTCGTGTACAGTAGTGCAGTGAACAGAAGCCTTTGTACCAGACATTTAGTAGATTTCTATTATGCGTTCGCGGAAGTGTCTTGTGTGAGGCTATCGTTATTAGCGTGAAGGAACATGCGATGCCAAGCCGAACTGTGGAGATAGCTTAGTATATTGCATTGCAGCCACACGGCTTGCTCGAAAGTCTTCTTTTCAGTGGTTCAAGTGTTTCGTTGAAATGAGTGAACTGATGGCCGGCTTGGGCCCTTACAGCATCTAAATCAATGGTGAAGCGATAGATTGCTTACGGAAATGATAATGAGTGAGCTAGAAGTTTGTCTTTTCGGGCATTGATATACGTGGTGTGTATGGGAAGCTTACAACACGCACAGAAAAAAACCTTTTTGATCAAAAAATGTTAAACTATTATGTAGTATGCACGCACCATTATTGTTTGTCTGAAAATTCATGCCTTAAACATCTCTCGCACATACAAAGTGTATTTACTCAATTTTTTGTGTACAACAAGCGCTTTTTTGTGCAAAATTTGAGTAAGCATACTTTGATATACTTTACTCTAAATCAAAAACATGCCAAAACTGAGGTACACTCTATGCAATGTTTAACGCCAAATTATTTCCCAACAAGAGCTCGAAAGGACCACAATTAATACTACAGTCAAGCACTCTTTACTATAAATAGAGAAATTCTCATTTCATGCTAGCTGCTTAAGTGACATTGATACTACATTCATTTGTAATTATTTTTTGTAAAGGAGTCAATGTTTTTTCACTTTCGAGATGCCCACATTGTCGTAACTTGTGTGACTTTTATGTGAAAACGTTTTGCTTTCGAGTGTTTTCCCCTTTACATATAAAGTAGTGTAAATTTTAAAAAATGCAATGGAGGAAACACCAGTTCTATCTGTGATCTGTACACGATAAAACATGTACACGTAATATTGTTTGTCTTCAGTTCACAGACAGAACGAGGGCCGCTGTGTACAAAGTGTATACTCAGTGATGTAATCTGCAGGGAATGTTTCCTTTTTCGGTGAACTTTCGTCTGCCATTTTGAGGCATAGAAAAACAGAAAATCTTTGTTATGGCAGGGAATTTCATAAATGGTTCAATTCTCTGATGATGACCGATGATTAGTAGTTATAGTGCGCCTTCATCTGCTGTAATGGTTTCTGACGCATGCACCACGCAAGCAAAGCCTTTGAAACTTGTTTTTGAAACTTACGCGAAGCGATTTCTAGTTCACTTGTGGCGTTGTTCTTGAAGCCCACAATGTGCAGAGTACTAACTGTATATGAAATGATAAAGTCATGCTTTTGATGTGCGGCATTGGAGGGGCTTGTCATGATTTCAAAAGTCGCCAGCACGTGAGACATGCATAATTATTGCATGTGCGCACGGTGATGGGGGCGGAAATTAGTACTGTTGTGCAGGAAATTTTGGTGGGAATTTCGCCAACGTTGCCAGAAAAAATTCCCGAAATAGAGAATTTTGTTTCTGAATGGGAATTCTTCGGCGTAGTACGGAACATCACTGTGTACGGCCGCACGTGCTCCTATCCTTCTGTGTGTCATGTTACCGCCTTATTACGCTTGTAACCACTGCCTTGCGTGAAGCATGCCCGACTGTCTGCGAAGGTACCAAATTATTCTACGATGTTCTGTTAAGCATGAGTGCGTAAACGCGGACAACTGAGTTATTTCTGAAACTTACTCGGTAACCAACGATAATGCTAGAGAGTTCGATACCACATTTTTAGATGCGGACGCACCTTCCAGCTTATCAGATTATCAATGGCCGACGCTCCTTTCGCCGTTATCAGGGCACAGTGTGCATTGCTTGTAGTTTGTCTTTTCGTTTTACGAGCGCAGATTCACCGAATAAAAAAGCTTCACACTAAACGCACTGACTACTGTTTTATTCAGCGTCACGATCACGTGACAATTGTTCAGACGAAGCAAGAAACTTTTTCGTAGTATCTGGCGTTTAATCCATGGACGATATGGTTATTTTAAACCCTGTTGATTTGATTGATTTGTGGGTTTTAACGTCCCAAAACCACCATATGATTATGAGAGACGCTGTAGTGAAGGACATCGAACATTTCGACCTCCTGGGTTTTTTTAACGCGCATCTAAATCAAAGTACACGGGCCTCAAACATTTTCACCCCAATAGAAGATGCAACCGCTGCAGTCGGGATTCGATCCTTCAACCTTCGCTTTCGCAGTCGAGCGCCATTAATCTAGCGAACCCCGGCCGGTCGTGAGAAACATCTTGGCTTCATTAACTTCATCGTTCTCAATTGTTCTTGAATAACAATCTTTGGTGGTCATGTTCATAATTTTTGAATCTGAGTGGACGTTGAAAAGGGAAGGGGGGTGCCTGCGTGATAAATGTGTCCCACGCAGAGATTCATGTAAATTAGATACACCATTCCCTTCAAGCTCTCTGTGTCACTACATGGTCCATAAAAGAGAATGCGTGCGCTTATTGCTTTTTGTTGCGAATTGACTGTAGAGGTATTTTTCTGTGTGTATTCGCTCAATTTGTTCCTTACTGTTCTGCCACTATTGCGTCGTTGCAATAGCACGCGTATTGATTATAGCTCCGTTCTTCGATAATTCTGTGAGCCTGCATGCAAGAACGCTCCACAAAAAAAAACACGCAGTTTTATTACTTTGTTTTTCATGAGTGTATAAAGTATCATGTGCTCTTGTGCGTTTACTTGGTTCACGCATTTTTAAATCTTTTTTTTCTTTATATCGTACTGCCGCTATGCCTGTTAGTATAGAGTGCCACTTTTACTCGCAAACGTAACGGTCCTTAAACATCCAGTATGACGAGACGCCCACCTTTAGAACAAAAAAGCTTAATACAAAGAGGATGTCAAGCTACTGAATGTTTTCCAGAAGGAATTCAAATTGAACTGAAATGTGATGAAGATGAACTTAATGACTCTAAGTGTTTCATTGACCACAACTAGAGTTTTTATGTCTGAAATAGCATGATTATACATGACAGAAAACTGGTCACATGCGGAAACTAACAATCTTTTTTTTTTGTCACCACTCGTCATACGATGACGAGAGCGTTTCTTTACCTTATTCTTGTTAGCGTGTCGTGCGCACGTAAGTACACGCAAAATGGATTCTGACAGAAGTTTGGCAGTGCTTGCTGCAGTATCACTTACACATTTTTTTCTTTGCCTTCCTTCATTGGGCAGGTCTAGGAGCCTTCACTTGCAGTGGTCCCACGGGGAACCGGCGAGGAAAACGAAGGCGTCGCTCTACCTCGGGAACCGATAGATAATTTGCTATACGCCTCCGAAGATCACAGCGGCTGCGCCTTTATTACAGTTTGATTGAGTAAAACGCCTTCATTTGTTTTCTTTCTTTCAACGCGATAGCGTTAGAAAGCTCGTGTCTCAGAAATTCAGCCATTGGTGTCGGCACTGTTGGTTATGAGCAAAAAATTGTCCGTGAGCGAAAAATCGAGGAAGAAACAAATAGAATCACGAAGACAATTTTCGGTCCGATTGAGGATTGAACCTAGGACGTTCATGTGGCAAGCAGATGTTCTACCGCAATGCCACGATGTTACTAGCAGAATCATTGAAAAAAAAAAACTCTACATAAATGTCATGTAGTGGAATCAGTCTCCTTAACGCGTTCTGTTCGACAGGTGTCACGACGAAAACGAGTCCATTTGGTGATTTGTAGGCGCATTTGGGAAGCCATCAAACTACATCGAAAAAAAAACCGTGATAGTGCAGCCATGGCCACTAAAAACACACAGCAACACTCATAAACCTCAAGAAATGAACAACTCAGTCCATCTAGAGGAAATCATATATCACATTTTTCCAGAGGCGTTGATCAAACAAACACCAGACGCTAGATAATGTGCTGTCAATGTGCTGTCATCTATGAGGCATTGTGAGACTCTTTATGCCCCTTCATGAAATGCCATTTGAACAAACCACAACACGTGCATAGATTTAGTTTTTCATTCTCACGACACCCTTAAAGAAGTGAAGTACTGCAGTTGCGATTTCACCGACCATAAGGCGATGCTTTTTGTGGTTGGCAGGAGGGGGTCTCCAGATGAACAAGTCGAACAGTTGCCAGATAACTAACCCACGACGGATGACAGAATGTGGCCATTTACGAATACAAGTGTCATGCCTACGCGCAGTTTATAATACAGGTCCATGTGACAATATCACTGTACAATATTTTCATGAAGTTGTTATCAAATTTCTGTGAAATAGATCGAAAACCTATACCAATACTCTAGACCTATTCGCTGTTTACCAACAAAACAGTGGAACGGCTTCCGATTCTGAGAAGAATTGACGAGGAACGAATGCTTTATCGAGTAGCCTGCTCACTTTCAACACTTTTCTCGGCTTAGTCTGGCCAAATAGTTCAAATACATTTTCTTTTAAACTACACACAACACTATAGGAGTTAGTCATCAACTTTAAGCACTTTCCATTTACCAGAAAGCGGAAAAACAGTTTTTTTTATTACTCTGGCACAACTAAAAAAGAAATAAGTTCTTTGCTTCAGTGTTAGAGAGTGGTAATTGAATTAACCGGAGGTTCCTTGAGGAGCAACACGTGATGCTGCTACTGCTGCGTTGACATGGACCGAAAAGGCGGATAGATACGTCGTGCTCGCGAAAGCGCACGTTTGTGTGCGCGTGTATGCGTGTGTAACAAAACAATAATAAGTATGAACTTAGCGATTGAAGGGCGCACTAGGGGCGGGATTTCGCTATCGCGTTCAACTCTTAAAGGCGAGGCTTAAGGGTCCTCCACTCACGTGTGTTGTGTCAAAATACGGGAAAATATATGACAAACGCTCACAAATACGTGAAAATACGACGCAAATTCGGAAATAGAGCCACGTCCTCATTTGGAATACAACATTCCAGATTGTTTGAAAAACAACTCCAGTTAGTGGATGGAAGAAGTATCAGCCGCATGCACGGCAGTCCTGATGATGATAATTACTCGCGTCTTCAAGCATGGCGACAATAAATAGCTGTGGTTAAATGGCTCGCCGGGCAAGTCAATACGTCTTCAAAGGCTCTAGAAGTTGGTCTAGTTAATGCCTCAGCTTCGCCTTCCAGAACAGCACCTAAAAACGCATGTATACTCGCATCATAGAGTTGCGATCTACGCTCTGCGTGTTTCAATGATATGTTGTTTTGCATGTTATTTTGCTTTCAAATAACACTTGCCTTTTTGTGTTTTGTACTTTTCGTTACTACTGAGACTTCAAAAGATAACGAAGACAATAAAAACACTTGACTACCATGCCTGAGGTACGAACATTAGCTTCCCATATTTCTGGTTAAGTATGTTAGAGTTATTTGCATAGGTCGGTGAACTCGTTCATCAGTCAACTTATTCAGACTCATTCAAACTCATTTCAATCTGCGAGTCCGAGTCTGGGGAAGCTCTGATAAGCAATAGTTCGGCGTTGTCAGGTCTGAAAAAGTCCATCTGGGAAAATTTTTAGTGAGTAAGAATCCGAATGAGTCAAACGAAGAACATTTAGCCTTAGTTCTAGCAACGCCTCCTTTATTTCATGGATGCCAGCCAGATGCACCCAATCTAGCCGTTGGCCACCCTCTTCTTTAGTCCTTCCCTGCTCTCACTCATCGTTTAACCTCACGAGATAAGCTGAAGGTTATAGATCGTCCGAAGTGCGACAGTACGGGTTGACGATTCAGAACACGGGCCAAGATGAGCGCACTTCATATACGCGTGCGCCTAATCTCACCTTGTTGGCAACTTTGGCACCTTCATGTGGCGATGACAGACAGATGGCTCGCCGCTCGTGCACAATTTGAATAAATGGGTGACCATACGTTCTATTGGCGTCAAATGAAACGCAAACACCAAAGCGTGTGGACCAAGAATTATAAAAAATATAGTGCGTGACATCCGTCATTACGACTGACAGGTGCGCACGTCAGGTTGGGCAGCACAGCGCGATCCCACTTTGATTATTTCTTTTGCGTTCCAGCTGTGAAATATGGTAATAATCATGGGCAAAGTGCGCGTGCATAATGCTTTGGTAGTTTCAGTTTTCATTTTTTATTTTCTATATTTTTTCGAATGTCAGAAGTAGAAGAGACGGGATCACTCGGTGATGCCAAACCGCATGTGCACGCTCTTCAATGGTACTGACAGGTGTGCTGCACTGTACTTTTGCTAAGGCTTATCTACGCACTCTGCTGTTCTCGTTTCATGTGACGTCGATAGTACGTGAAGCCCGTGCTGAATAAGCTCAACATTTGATCATGTGGTAAAAACAATGCGTTCCGCACTATTAACGCTAAGCATTTAGTCGCAAAATCTGCAAACACAACCAAAAAAGAACGATGGAAACGAAAAAACGGTCTCGCAAAGAAATTCAAAAGCTCTTTTTATCTCTAGACGTCTAATACTGATCGACCCGCCGCGCTACCTCAGCATCTAAGGTGTTAAAATGTTAAGCTCGAGTATGCATCCATAAATTCCCACCCCGCATATCGACATGGTATAGAAAATCAGAAAAACAAAACACACCAGCACATGTTGAGCTAGATGCACGGTACGAAACAGACGTGTGTCTATATTAATGCGGAAGAGCTTAGTACGGCACACCTAATAATTATGTCGTTGTTCCATCACGTAGAACTTTATGAGGGTGTGATAATTATTGAGCTTTGACGTCCGAAAACCGCCGTACAATTATCACTTTATGAGGGAGCCTGTATTTGAGCGATGAGCAAATTTCGGCACTATGACGCTCGCTAATGTATATTTAAATGTAAGCAAACTGATTGATTGATTGATATGTGGGGTTTAACGTCCCAAAGCCACCATATATTTATGAGAGACGTCGTAGTGGAGGGCTCCGGAAATTTTGACCACCTGGGGTTCTTTAACGTGCACCCAAATCTGAGCACACGGGCCTACAACATTTCCGCCTCCATCGGAAATGCAGCCGCCGCAGCCGGGATTTGAACCCGCGACCTGCGGGTCGTAAGCAAACTGGCCTCAAGCACTTCTGATCTATCTAAGTGTGGCTGCTGTGGTGAGGAATTCGATCACGCCACCTTGTTGTCTCGACCACCATAACCACCAAAGACCACCGCAATGGATCTGCCGACCAAATCCGAAGCGTGTTGCCAAGAGCTGTAGTATGTTAGGCGAGGGGTTGAATAGACGGCTATTCATGTCTGTTGGTGCGGGTCCCCTCCTCGTCTCCGTTTTTGTTTTTGGCACAATACCTATATTCCTCAAGTAATGAACAAGCTAGCTCGGCAGCAGGCCCTGGTAAATTATAGCTGCTTCGCCACAACCGCAATAAAACACGTTGTATACCAACCAGGGAACATCAGTACTTACGTTGTCGCTTACGGCCGGAATTGTGAGTCGAAAAATGTGAAGTCCGGCCACTCGGCTGCTCTAGTATCGGAAAAAGACACACTCGAATCCACCTTTCATTTCTGTCGGAAACCCCCACCTGTTGAGTGACGCGGTAACATGGGCAAGCATTTTGCCGCTACAAAAACAAGGCAGTGGGAATCATTCATCACTTTAGCGGTATACGCCTAACAAAAAAACTTTGCATGCGTATTAAAACCTGGATTACGAAAGAAAAAAATACCTGGTTCATTAGGGCATTCTCAGCTCAATTCTCAGTAGAAACCGCACCTGCAATGTCTGAGAATCTTCAGGACTGTAACAGATTATTTCTTTAGGATTACGCCCACATCACGAACACTACAGGTTTTTCAGGAACCTACGTAGCCGCTAGCGATAACGCTAGAATATTCTACGGCACGCGCTGTACCGCTTGTCAGTTGATGCATGGCCGACGCTTTGTTCGCCGCTATCGGTGCCACACTGCAAGTGCGTATCGCTGTAATCTTACTTTTCGTTTGTCGACCAAACGTTCACCCTAATAAACAGAGGCATATTCGATCTTCAGTCCGCTCCCTTCGTCCGCGTCGTGACTTATTTTATAAAACCACAAAATTCCGGGCCATTCCCACAGTGGGTGTGTGCCACAGTCATTAAGCCTGAAATAATGAGTGGTATCTGAATCCGCGCCCCTAGCGTGGCAGTCAAGTGTTCTACCGCAGAGCTACGCTGGCTTTTTTTGTGTGTCTTTAGTACCGGTTCTAGAACCACGCCGGTTTTTTGAATCCATGTGAAGAGAGACCTGATACAGGCGCCGTGACGTTCAAAGGAATCACGTAAATTTATGCATCAGAGGGTGTCACAAGAGTAAAATCACAAGCAGTCATCGAACTATGCTCCTTGCGCAATGAGTTCATAACTTAATAATTACGACCCACTGCGAAGTGCTGAACCATATTTTTTTTTATCCTCACGAGCAACATGCACCATCAACGAAGCGCGTATAATGCCTCACAGATTTGTAGCAGGTACCTCACGTTCCCGGAAAAAGATGAATAATGGCAAGGTGGGTGGTGTCTCACATAATGAAAATCGGGATTTTCGGAGTAGTGGATACTTTGCAGAAAGTCAGAAAATCAAGCATACTTGGCTTTGCCCCAACATGAAGCTATGATCAGAAGTCACACTATAGGCATTATCGTAAGCGGCAGCGATATTTTTAATACCAAGAAAATATGGGCAGTAGTTATCGCTCTCTTAGTTGTGATACATGTAGTAGAGTGTAGAAGAAGAATTTAAGACCACGTACATTTTGAAAATGCTTTGTCAACTATTTAAGCGCCTATATTCAGCCTTTGTGAAATTTTCTCTGTTGTGCTACTGGGAATCGCGTCGTATATTTACTGTGCATTTATGTGCTCTCTAGATTAATGATAGGCTTTGTAAACCCTGTCAAGTTCTACGTAATATTTATTTTGCCTATTGAACCAATAAATGCGTATACGATTGGCCGTCCGCTGTGTATACCATTGTGTACCTTGAGGAGAAAATAAAGTAAATAGTACTTGTCCCTCTATTCCCTCCTTGCTTTCCGCCCTCTAGACTAGACATGGTCGCCTGAAAATGGGGCCATCCTATGTTTGTTTGTTTTAGTAACCACGGTATCAATGGGAAGAAAGTAAAATGAACGATACGATAACTTTCCCCCTGCAGAGACCAAACGTGCAGCCTTTGAATTCGAATGTTGCAGGTTCGTACCCTGTCGACGGCAAGATATCGCTTCATCCACCGTAGTTTTTTTTTCACACTAAGATCGCAGTGATTATACTTCTTTACTTCCTTTCTTGGCATCATTATGGCCTATATGGATGGATGGATGGAACAACTATTTCGTCAGAAAGCAACTGAGGACGATTCCGTGTTAGATGGCTATCAACCCAAGGTTGGCGGCGACCTGTGTGGCCCACTCCACGACCCTTACCTGGACGATAGTATTCATTATTATTGCATCTAGCAAGAGAAAAATGCCCTTAAAATTCACATGTTTCCAGGTATTCTGATTAGGTTTACGAATTTCATATCGCGCACGTGTGGCTTCTTCACAGATAAACTGTGTTCGTAGTGACATCGTGCGATTTTATGATGTGTGGCGAATCTCGTATGCGTGTTTTTTATCGCGTGATTTCATGAATTTTATGACGTGCGTGGGTGTGAGCACGCAGAAAATGACAGAGCAGCAAGACATGTAAAGCAGCCAATCAGCCCACGACAGTAAGAATATCTGGGGCTTCACGTCCCGAAAACCCGATATGACAACTAGAGGCGCCGCAGTGGAGGGCCTTGAAAAGTTCGACCATCTGGTGTTCTTTGACTTGCACAAGCATCGAAAAGTCCCACACTAAGATTCTATATAGCCCCAGCATTACTACCACAGTACTATGAACGTTAATGTACGCCGAAAGCTTTACTGGCGGTACTGATTAGAAGACGCTTTTATTCGAAGCAGAGGGTGCCGTAGAGGCAAGGAGAGTGGACCATTTGGTGTTCTTTGACTTGCACAAGCATCGAACACTACACAGTTCCTACCAATTTGCCTTCATCGAAATGTGACCGCCACGTCCGGGATCGAACCCTTTACCTTCTAGCCAGCATCCGAGCACCTTAACCGCTACACAACCACGCCAGACCAGCTCACGCCAGTCGAGATGGGAATGGTACCCAGGAAGGTCAGCAGTGCGTTGTGTGGCTCGCTAGATTCTGAAATCATTGGACTTTTCTTTGTGGAATTGCGTAAAGGAACATGTGCACAGTGAGCACGGAAGTGGCACTGATCCTTTAAAATAACAAAAAAGTATTCACTCTATCGCACTATAGACGTTCATAAAAGGGTGTAAGAACAACTTGGACATCGTTTAGATCTGTGAAGGGCAGAAAGGGGAGACCACTCGAAGCTGCACTGAATATGCGTGAACTTGAAGAGTTTTCTGTTAGTTTGGAGCCGATTTTCACATTTCTTGGTTGATTCCCTGTGACCGGTAAAAAGTGCATCATGACTGTACGAATACACACACCTACACTGGATGCCACCGTACGACGTGAAAACCTTTCTACTAGGCAATCATGGTACAGCACCAATAATGAAAAAACGTATAAATAGAAGCATTCAGAGTAAGCTTTATTATTTGTTTTGTTCATGAGAAAAAATTGGCTTTAGAAGAAAAATGTGCCTGGAATTTTCCATGCATTAAAAAAATAACGATAACCATGGGTTTGCAAAGCGGGCTTATGCGGAAAACCCGTTAAAATTTTGTCGATGATTATGGATCGCCGGACACAAAACGTCGCGCTGAAATTTTGAACAATGTTGGCTCTTGTTCTTGCGGGAAATATTGCCATTGATGAACAGGTTCATGGAGTCACGGTGTGCGATTTGGAGGTGCTGGGGACCGAGGTGGACAACTCAAAGACTGGCGTGCTGAAAAAGACAAAAAAACCAAGGTAAACAAAAAACACCTATGTACATACGATAAAATAAGTGCTTTGCAGCGTGAGTACACGTCCTCAATAAGGGGTATTTCGAAGGAAATGTTCTGTGCATGCAAAGCTTCAGATAGTACAAATGGTGGTGGCCCAAATAAGGCTATGGGGTTATTACTAATCACACTTGGATACAGGAAGTAATCTGGCATTTATATGTGTCTGTTTACATCTATTTATTTGAAAAAAAATACTTCAAAGCCTTGGAAGAGGGTTTTGAACAAGAGTCTTCGCAAGAGGATTTGTATAAGCAAAACAAGATTGTATGAAATTAAAGTGAGCAGGTTCCATCTAGATAAAAAAAAGTATATTTTGTGCGCGAGTCGGCAGTGCAAAATCAAATAGATAAGCATTCAACAATGAGTAAAAAGAAATAAAAAGACAGTATGCAATTACGAGGTTACGCTCCGGAGTGTGAAACATGGAGTCGGTAAAATTTTGTCAGACTATTTTTTTCAGAGACAACGAAAAAAAAGGAAATCAGTCAAATGACACGAGGAAGCGCTGACAATGTGAATGAGCTAGTGCTTCCGTAAACAGGCACGGGAAACTAAGCTGATTATGGAGTCTGCGAGAAGAGCAGGGTGAAACTTCAAGCAGCGAGGAAGATTTTCTGTCCGCATGAACGCGTTTGTGAAGCGGATAGAAGAGCTCCAACTTACAGGTAATAAGAAAAAAAAGTGAAATATGTTTTATTCGTGAGAAATACAGAATATAATGAGGAAATGGCAAGGAGCGACAAACGAGTGACCTTGTTTTGAACAAATTCTAATGAGCTCATTGTGTTCTTTTCGTAAGGTGACCATACAGGAGAGGCGAATTCGAGAAGCGGGCTATAACAAACGTCTGAAAAGTTGCCTTGCACTTGTTGCAGGGTGAATTTCGCTGGGTTTGATCAAAGTACTGCAGTAACATTGATGCGTTAGTAGACATATTATCAACGTAAAGGTGCCAGAAAAAGTTTGATGGGAGTTTATTCCCAAGTACTTGTGTCAAATAACTGGAAAATCCGTGCCGTTATTTATGGTACAGGAAAAATGCGGGAAGTTTTTTTACAAGTAATAAAAGAGAATGCTTTGCATTTACGTGCATAATTGTTATTAGCCAAGTGTTACACCGAATTAAAATCAGCTGGATTTAGTTTTGAAGAAGGTTAGAGTTATCAGAACCCCGTAAAATTACCAGCGTGATAATAGATTATTAGGATGGGCATCATTACGCGTTGAAAGCTTGGTCCCAAACGCTACCTTGTGGTACGCCTGGGCTAATATAAGGGCGATGAAATATTGCTAACTATTGACAAAGTTTGGTGATTTAAATAAAGCTCGTTTGCCGACTTTGTGCCTGTAAGTGTAATTGTAAAACAGTCAACTTTGAAATAAGACGGACGTAGGCTACATGGTTGAACACCTTAAAAAAGCCGAGAAAACACTGTCATTAGGGTGCATGTGAAAACGCCAGTGGGGAGGGGGGCAAAATTAGAAAATGTCTAATAACAAATCGAATAGCCTTTTATTTGATCAGGTTGTCGAGTGAAAAAGTACATATTTGAAATACCGAATATTTTAAAAATTATTTTTCTAGTAAACAGCAACAACGAGAAATGCTCTAATGAGTGACCCGTGGAAACATCGTAGAATATCTTTTCTTGTTTTCTAATGGCCGCCATGCAGACAGCTAATACAGGGCACTATCAGCGGCTTTTTAATGACGAGATGAAGGCGTTTGGCTTATAACTGCATTGTCGCTGAAGCAACAGTTCGAGCAATATACTATTTTCTCTAAATATGTCATGATGCTAACAAATAATATTGCTTCATATTTAGGTAGCAATTTTACTTACAATCAGTTTGCAAAGCCACCGCAGAGTTTTAAACAATTCTAGCATTTCTTTCGCAGTTGAAAGTAACTGTAGTGCTTGTTTGTCAAAGCTACCAAATATTTGTTCCAAACAAATGGGACATTTGTCAAATTGTCAGCTTACATATCTTGGTTAGATTTAAAAATCGTTAATTGACTTCGTGAAAAGTATTTCAATGACATTTAATTGGTTCTTATATTCTATTTGTTGTCCCCACTATTCATTTGGTATTCAATTTGATTCGAAGGGTCGCAATTCGCGCACCTCTACAGAGTCCAAATCAGTCATGAATTCATAAAGTCTGTGTCTTGGATGATAACTTCTCCTGAAACTGTGCTGATTAGCAAAAAAAAGAAGCTATTTGCGGAAAGGTTTGATTAGTGGTGAAAAAGTAAAAAGAGAGTTCCATGGGACAGTTAAAATGGTGTGCGCAAACATTTTGCTACAAATACATGCTAAAGAAAGCGGGATGTAATCATATGGCGAATATCTGTTACCAAATTTGAAACTGGAGACCAGTTTCACAGTCTGAAGATCGCATTGAAGAAGTCTGCGTGGAGATACAACATACTACTAGTCCAGCCATTCATCTTCCTGAGTGACACAAATCCTTCGGACCACCAATTATTATAGAGTAATCCACAGCAAGCCCTTCCTCGCGTTCGACGAAAAACCGCAGTGAAATGCCACAATCGATGAAGTTCAGCACAACGGTGAGCAAAGGGGCCTTTCTGCGCAGCGTAGTTACCTTCGTTTATTTGAAGAGTTTCACAAGCACCACTGGGGCTCATCCAGGAGGTGCGAGTAATGCAAAGGCAGTTTTATATATAGCTGCGTACCAGCGAAATTCGGTTACGTTTTGGTGCCAGTATACTCACCGCAAAGTGACATTTCCCGAGAACCCTGCACGGACGCGCATTGCGTGCCCTGAGGACATTGGGAGCACGGCCAGCCTTCCGTGTACACGGGTTGCCTCAGCATGTTTCCTCTGCAAAGACAGATGCACATAGACAAAATAAAAAAAATATATAGTTATTTCGACTATCTCCCAGCGTGCGCTGATCGGGAAAGTGTGCGAAAAGACTTTTCTAGTCGGTAAAACACGCTCTTACAGCCACGGCTTGGTTCTTTTCGTGAGTATTATTAAAAACTAGAGGGAAAATTATGGCGAAGTTGGGTGCGTCCTCTATTTTAGGGCCCTATTGGCCTTTGCCACCCGCCGGGCCAGAGCGAGTACACTTAAATAATGAAGTACTTGGGGAGTATTTCTGCCATGCAACAATAACCGTCATCTACTTAACGTACTTTCCTCGCGTTATCACCATTGTTTTGGTAGTGCGCTCTCACAAACAGTGCACGTGTTATCAGTGTGACATAGCATTCCTGACAGGAAAGTGGCCAGCGCGGGGTTTTCAAGAAAGGAAACGCGAGCAAGTCAGATGATGGTTCTTGTTGCGTGGCAGTACAGAACAAGAATGCTCTCTTGATATTTGCTAGAAAGCCAGACCTCTCACTGCCTCGGAAATGTGTTTCTCCCTCAAAAGGGAAAGACCACCTGGCGCGCTTACTCACAGCCTATACGTTTGAATGCCAAGGTCTGATCGGTGCAGAGCACCGGCCCACCTCGACGACAGGGTATCCAGAGTAACCTCCGTCATTCTGGCAACTGTACCACAACCCCACAACATGTGTTTGAGTTTTGCCGATCATTCCCAGCACAATTTTCACGAATCGTCCTGATGTCTGCCCGAATATATCAGCGAAACAATTCTTGTATAGTGAGCGTGAGAGAAGTGAACTGCACATTTTCACTGTACAGTGGCTGAATATGCTGGTTACGAAGGGCTCAGCACAAATGCCCAAGTGTGCAGCACTTCGGTGCCCCAAGTTAATAGTCCTGCGCACGTTTCTCCATCTTTCTCTCTCTTGCCAGACCACTTAAAGATTGCACATTGTGAGCAATAGGGCTTACATGAAAGGTGAAATTAAACAAGTAAATTGATTAGGTGAATGAATAAATTACTGAATGTTTTTACGGTAAAGACGTTATACATCCACTGTGAAGACGTTAGCGGCCGAGACGCCAAAAAGAAAAGAGGAAAACATAATTTCTTTACTGGGTGCACATATAGGGGCAGCAAGTCATAATAATCATCGCCATTTATGATGGAAACGGTGAACACAGCTGCCGGTTAATGAAATTGTGTTCAGATGATAGGCCGCGGCGAATTCAAGCGTCAGTGCTATATGCGTTCGCAGTTGTACACTCCATCAATGGCACCGCACGAACAATTAGAGCAATCTAAAACATTAAAGAACGTTTCGATACAATGAGGCGCTTGCGGCATCGAGAGGTGTAATGCGTTTAACACATCTTGCCGGTGTGATCCAACCGCAATAAAGACAAACCAACAAACTAGAAGCGCAAATACGCCCATCGCTGGTGACAATATGCTTACCCAGGTTCGTAGTTGCACACCATGTAACGTCCGTTTAGCTGTGGGCAGTCAGTGGCACCGCAGCCCACTTTTGCAGTGCGCGACCAAGCCATCTGCGATTGCGAACAAAGAAGTTGTGGTAGAAGTAATGAAAATCCACCATGCGAAAAAGCTCTGGAGTACGCCGCATGTATTATTATATGTGTTTTTGTCAAGTTTTATTAGCACAGCGCATGTGTCGCATACCTGCACTGCGTATTCGTAATTTCAATGTTTTTTTTTCATACTGAATGACAAAAGCTATATATTCAAGCAGTAGGGATGATGAATTAACGCGATGAACCTAGGTGTGAGTGACTTTCGTTGTTTTGCACACTGTATGGTTTCTGCGACGCTTACGTGGCTTCTGTAACGCTCACACAACCTCCTGGAACAGCTGCATCTCGCAGAGTGTGGCGCGCGTTGTGAAAGTGTGCGCAGCACACAAATGTTTTATTACACTTTTCCGAATATTTAGGGAAGACATATGTGGGCTAATAAAAATTCCACCAGCTGGTCGGAAAAGCACGTGACAGAACGAGGACCCAGTGAATGAAGAAATATGTTTTCTCTTTGTCACTGATTGATTTTTTTTCTTTCCTGTTCTACACTTCGAATTTTCGTACCTGTCAACCAACGAGCCAAATGTGTGTGTTTGCGCAAGCCCCACGGCTTCGCGGACTCCGCATACAGAAATTTTATTGCATAAATTGGGACGCTACTACAGCGGAATTACGAAGAGTAAGGAATGAAAGATTGCGCACTTTCACACAGTGAAAACCAGAGCTTTCATTCATAAACAGTTCGAGTGCAACCTCAATTCCATGCGGTCTGTCACGCAAGAGACGAGCACCAAGTCAAGCCTCTTGAAGGTTCTTTGCGAGCGTCATCGTGTGATGGTGGAGTGATTGAAACAATTGCGCCGCTTGCTGCATCACGCAATGAGCTTAGACATACGCACCGACTCTCACACGGAAAGGGTGTTCATTAGGCAAAAGAATACACCGTGTTCGTGAATAACGAAGCCACCTTCCGAAATGCACAGCATCATTAGCGAAGTCCTGTAGAATAACAGTGGCGAAAAAGACCACTGACGAAAAAGGACCACGTGTTGTAACTCCGCCAGTAGGAGAATAATGAGTGCGTTCGAAGACGCATAGCTTGAGGAGCGATTGTTGTCATTAGCGGGCAGGGTATTTTTGGCCACCTAACATATACCGTTGTCGTCAAAATGACTGAATAAATTAACAAACTCCGTATTTCTGGAGTTAAGGCGATTAAGTTGCCTGTTCCTGGAACGAAACATTTGTTTTCCAACTTGACATCGTTTCCTGTACCAGCCTGTTAACGGTTGCGTGAAATGTTTTCATTAACAAAAGCAGTATTCGAGGCTGCGCTAGTGAACTTGCTTGAGAAGTAGAACAAATCTGACAGAGTTTCTGTACACACGTGAAGTAAATGCATAAACATCAAAAAGGTTTGTGAATTAATTATACCGGGTGTTAAAGGTTAGCCTTTATGCTTTTCTTAAGCTTCAGCACTAGGAAGAACATGTAAAACACTTTTGTACATAGCTTATGCACTCAGGGGGACACAAAGTAAGAGAAAAGTATATATGGCTGTCAGTGGTCTAATTAACTCAGATTTTGTGCTTAGCTTCTCAGTGACTGCACTTGGAAGAACATGTAAAACACTTATTTACATAGCTTATGTATACAGGGGACCCAAAGCGAAAGAAAAATCGTGGCTGCCAGTGGCTTAATTAACTCAGATTTCATGCATAGCTTCTCCGTCACCGCAGCAAGCTTGCTTATGTGTGTTGAAAAGTTGGAGGCTGTCGCGTTTCTACGCAGTTACACTTGAAAGGATACTTCTGGCGTGTGTGCTCCGAGATATCGCGCGGCAAAGATTAACTGTGGTGTGCGTGATTGCACACGCAAGGCGGTGAAGATCGGCACAATGTTCTTTGCCGATGTGACGAACAATTATAGGTTGCTATTGCCAGCCAGTAGTAAAAGAGTAAGCACTGAAATGTTAATTCTAAACCTTAGGTAATTACGTAACTTACAGTCATGTTTATTGTCTCACTTTGGGTCCCCAGGATACATAGGTTATCTACAAAACGAGGAGGAGGATGAAAGAAGGAGGAAGGAGAGGGAGGTTATCTGCAAAGGGGGTTCTCATGGTCTTACCAGTGCTGAACTTCAAGAACATCATAAAACCTAATTATGAAGACGCGGTAGAACAATACACACCTACAAACACCGACACAAGAGAACATGAAGATAACGCAAATGCTCATTGGCCTGTTGTGTTATCTCTTCTCTTGCGTCTAGACATCTACATTTTTTCATCACGAATTCCTTCCAAAGAACTAGTAGAGTAGGAACGATGTACCTCAAATTACTCTCGTTGCACGCTTACCATCAGCGAAGAAGGTATTAGTAGAGGAAAGTAGTGCGAAGTTTATATAACCAAGGAATGCTTACGCAGACATTTTATGTATAATATCCACTCTTGACGTAACGCAAGCATTATTTGCAACTGAACTTATTTTTTGCGCGTTCAATGTGAGCCCCTTCTCACCTGCGTAAAGTGACCGTTTCGGGGAGAGAAGTTGAAGCGGCCAACGATGTCCCGGCTAGTGCTCCGGTGTTCCTCCCACCAGGTCCTGATGGCCTGCTCCCAGTTGCCTCGGGGTGCCAGGAACAGATTTTGGCCAATGTATCCCCCTTAAATTGAGAGTATCGTCGTCAGGCAATGAAGAATCCAGAAAAAGAATAATGAAACATGACTTATTTTTAGGGGGTGGGGGAGGTTAGAGAAGTAATTTGATCAAGGGCGCCACCGCACTGGCCTTAGATGCCCGTCGAGCCTGGTCAGTCAGAGATTGCTGGTTGGCCAGGCTAGAGCGTCTCACTGCTCCAAGGTGTGTGTCGGTGTCATTTATGTATCTGTCACGTTTGTAGGGCAGGATTATCAGCGCCATATAATCTGGTATATGGTGTAGGACTTTCTTCGCATCAAGTGCAAGTTTCAGCCCATCAAGCATACGCGATTCCAAATAGACATCATGGGATGAAAAAAATAGGCTATACAAGTTTTAGCTTCTCTCAACAAGTTACTACAGAAACCGATGCGCTGATTCATGTTAACCTAACTACGTGATTAACATGAATATTCAAATAACAGCTGCTGTAACTTACGCATACGGGTATCTCAACCTTTCGTTTGATTAGTCCTAAACAAAAAGCAAGTACACAGACCTTTAGCTTCCTACAGCCATATTTGGCAGGAAAAATAATGGCAGTACACAATTCCCCCTAGTGACCTACAGCATTCCGCTGTTACCAGAATCGCAGTGCACTCTTTATACTTACTAACTTGACCGCATCCAAAGCAGCCATGTTGGAAGCGGCAACTCTGTGAGTGGACTTGGGCACGCCTTGCAACTTCTCCATCATACTCCTGAGGAATAGAGAAAAGAAATAAAACGCAGCGGTATAGTAAGGGTTACGTCTGGCACCATCTCAGTGCAGGTAACACGACAACGTAAACAACGAGTTTTAAGCCTACAGTCACGAAGAAAACAATTGAAAAGCTCCGTATACCCATAGCACACAATAGCATCCGCTCAGTTTCGAATGCCTACAGGCCATTTCTCTCTCTCTCTCTCTCTCTCTAAGTGATTATTTAAAAGAAAGGAAAAGAAAAGTGCCGCCCGTAACTGTCTATCATTGGGATGACACCTCAACAGTATGGCACAAGGGAAAGGGGAGTGGAAATGAAAGTGGATAGGAAAAGAAAAAGAGAAGTAGCAGAGAAGAAGAAAAAAAAAAGGCATTCGAGTCTTGTTCGCGTGCGCACGTCGAGAACCTCAGAGGCCATTTTTCTTACAAATGACCAACTAGACGAGATAAGGTGTCGCAAGCGTCGAGATCGCCACATGTTGTGAAAGAGGATAATTAAAAAAAAACCCGGATAACGATGGAACACCCCTTCTTTCTTATGCAATAATTTTATATCAAGCTTGAAAGTGACACACATTAATCGGCTTATACTTTTATATAAAAAGTATCTTAATATGAAGAAATCTTGAAAAAGAATTGAAAAAAAGAACTTGGTTTTTTCTAATATACTCTAGGACTGAAATGTGGCTATTTCTAAGATTACAAAGAAGGCGTGATAGCAAGAAGGCGTCAAAGCACGCGAAGAACAAGAATCATGATCAAAAACACAGTATTTAGTGCGTCTTGTAAAATATGGATGGTTTATTTCCTTATCGCGCCGAACAGCCGCTTGTTGACAAAGCAGATAAGATAGCTACCAGCCTACATTCGAGAAAATAAAAGACAAAAGAAAAGAAACCTTCCATAATGTTAGGCCACATTAGAATAAGAAACGAATGTAACTTTAAGTATAACGTAAAGCACGCTCACACGTTATATTTTGCAGCTAGACAGCGTCACCGGACGAAACAACGAACTTTTGCCGCAAGAACTATAATAACATAATTTTGAGGTCTTATGTGTCGAAACCACGATATGGCTCGGAGGTACGCCATAGTGAAGAATTCGAATTAATTTCTACCACCTGGGGTTCTCTTAAGTGCAAATAAACTTTGCAACACGCCTCTCCTGCCCTCTGCCGTGATCAAAATGTGGCCGCCTCAGTCGAGATTCGATTCCGAAACCTACGGTTCAGTAGTCAAGCATCTCAACGACTTGACCACAGGGCTGAGTGTAAGCCTATTCACCCGTGTGTGCAAGGAGGGGGGGGGGAGTTCAGGAAGGTGACTACCCCGTAAGCACGAAGAAGGGAAGGGGGTGCGCGGTCAGCCCTATACATGGACATGATTAGGAGAAGAGGGGCGATGCGAAAAAGCTGCACCCCCCCCCCTCCGTCTGGGGATCCTCAGGACGCCAAAACACTGCCTCATCTCTATAGACAATATTGATCATAATATTCGAAGATTGAGCACTCTAGGCTTTTCAAAAGCGGCCGTTGTCATATTACGTCAACATCAGATGTGGTTCCAGGATTTCATAGCAGTCTAATGAACATTAAATTTGTAGTTCTATGACTCAGTAGGCTATATTCATGAGTTCTCTACACTCGAGGAACACAATAAAGAAAGTTACAGAGGATACTGATGCCATCGCACCGCGTGACACCGATTACCACAAGGTGTGGGATAGGCTTATATTCAGAGGCGAATCACATTAAAATTGCACAATGTCCCGCTGTCTATAAACCACCACCCGGCGTCTACAGCAGATGCAGAAACGGGAACATCTATGCACAACAAAAAGGTTATCAAAAGGCTGTTAAACAGAACAAACAAAATAAAAGGCAACGGCACCGAAAAAACGACATTTAACCACCCATCAATGAAAGAATATGACCGAACAAAATGTTAACGAGAACAAAATAAAAGACTGTGAACTTGAAAAAAACTGAAGGCCTAGATTTATGATGCACTGCACACTCCTTCGCCTCAACGTCATAATTTATACGCTTAGATATGCGTAGATTTTTCTTAAAGCTAGAGAATTAAAGCGTGCGGCGGAGATTGACTTAGCTGCTTTACTACAAAAACGAGACATCCGATATGACACCCACCAGGAGAAGCATGTCTGCCGCCGGCGGGAAACCACCCAGCTTTCCCAAGGCCAGCGTCTGCCTCAACTCATTGTGGAAGCGCGTGATGAAGGCGACTTCGTCGGGCGACACTGACTGCAGGAGAGTGCCGTTGAAGGTGCTCCAGAGCCCCGGCCGGATGAGGTTCAGCGTGGCCGGAAAGGGCCACGTTCGGTTCATCATGAACCAGCGGTTCGGGGTGTGCGGTCGCGTCTGCGGGTTCCACCACGGTGGGGGCGGGGGCGGGAACTGACTGTTCTGAGGTGGCGGTAACTGTTGCACCCATATCGTGCAGGTCACGAGGCTTAACACCGTGCAGATGAATGTGGCGGATCCCAGGGGCGTCGTGACGGACCTGGATCGTTGGTCAAGAAGGGTGAATACGTCCGCTTGTTCGAATTGAAGTTTCTTAGTTATCTTAGTTGTCAAGTTGTCAAGCAATACTTAGTTGTCAAGCAATACGATACTTATTGTCAAGCAAAAAAGATTATTTGTACTAGCAAAAAAGAAGAAAGGGAAGCAACTATATTTACTGCACAACTAGGTCATTCAAAATAGCTTGCCGGTGGTGCAAAGGGTGATGATGATATGTGGTGTTTAACGGCCCAAAACCACCATTTGATTATGAGAGACGCCGCAGTTGAGGGCTCCGGAAGTTTTGACCACCTGGGGTTCTTTAACGTGCACCCAAATCCGAGCCCTCGGGCCTCAGCATTTTCACCTCCATCGAAAATGAAGCCGCCGCAGCCGGGATTAGATCCCGCGACCTGTGGGTCTGTAGCCGAGTACCTTAGCCAATATAGACCACCACGGTGGGGCTGGTGCGAAGAATGGTGGCCATGACTGTTTCGGTTCAGTTAATCGCTACAGCCTGAATGAGGTAGTCAGTTGCCAACAAGAGGGACTGACACGCCTCTAGCGAGGATGCTGGCAATATTGTCAATAGAAAGTGGTCCTCCTCGCATCCAAGAAGAAGGCGATTTCGGCTAGCCTTCACGCAGCTCCGATGTCGGCAGTTTGGTTGAATGCTTTCTGGGTAAATTTTATACAAAATTCCTGAAGAAAGGATAACTTTACCACTCTTGAATTGTAGAGTACATGTCACCAGAAATTAACGCGCCATTACTTACATCGATGCCTTGCAACAAAACAGTGGCAGGTTTGCCCTTTGTGTCGCCCTGCGTTTTTTTTTTTGTGGTGTCCGTGTGTTTGGCGCACGACAATGAAGTTTGAGAACTGAATCGCGGGGCATGGTGGAACGTCAAACAGAGAGGCAAGGCGCAAGACAAAAAAAGAAGGTGCTAATAATTGATCTTGCGAACTTGATTCGATGGGAATTCAAAAAAAGAGAAAAATATTTTCCTGATCATATTCATAAAGGCTTCTCTTGAATGCCAAGAGTCGTTCACATTGCATACACAAGAACAGCCTCCAAAAAGATTGTTCATGATCTCCGGTTTGGTTCATCGTGGAAATAAATGCCCGCATTAAAATTTTCGAGGTCATAGTCGCCAACGCTTATGGGGCCATGTGCTCGAAGATATACTGAATATTTTTGCCAGTTTTCGGTACATCACACGCAATAATTACTATTTATGCGAAAGCTTGGGATGCCTTAATGAATGCCTCAGTTCAGCACACGGTGGTGACCTGCATGATGCGTCCAGGACGAGTGCTGCAAAAAATTATTGTGTCACGACGTCACTCATCATGACAGCACAGATCCCAAAAATGTGTGTCGTGGTCAAGGCGTCACACTCTGTAGGAAAAGAACGTGATAAAAAGAAGAAAAAGAACATGAATTTCGCTTACGAGTCGTCTTAGGTCAATGCACATGGGACACTAAGTTTTCAGTGCGTAACACTAGAATACAAAAGCTGCTGCAGTGACAACCAACTACATCAAACTTGGGTAAATTGAACAATCCTTCACAATGTACAAGTAGAAAACGTCAATGTTTCATTGTGATTGTATCGAAAAATTGAGAGCGTCATCGAGCGGAAAAAGCCGGAGTGCTTGACATATCGAACATCGAGCAATGCGATGCGACCCAGAGAGTTTTCAGTCTCTCTAAAATCATCCAACGTTTCTCACGAAATTTGACATTCTGACGTGCACTTCAGTGGGGCTCTTCGAATTTCGGATTTATGGGTTGGTTCTGGAGACCCGCGGGCTGCCCGCGGGCCCCCGAAAGCTACCGCTGCATGCGGTTCTGATAGGAAATGACGTAGGCTGGCTACACGCCCGCCCGGCGACAGCCCCAAGGTCGCAAAATTGAACGCAGGACAGCCAGCGTATACGTAAACAAACCCTACTGTCATGGCAGCAAACAAAACAATGCGCCGCGTGTATGTTGACTTTTTTTCTGCATTGTCCGCTTAGAAATGCGTAGCCAAGCTCGCCAAAAATCTGAAATAATATCCTCGAGCCTACGCATTTGGGGTACGACTTCGTACGCTCGCACGATCACTCGCCGCGTCCGCAAGCGAAAAAGCCAGCTGGTGTACGCTGCTTCAACAACAATGCAAGGTGAGCTGCCGTAACGGTGAGGGCTTGACAAGCTCACGCCTCTTTAGTACATGTATCAGACACTGCCTAACACGACGTGAAGTCACACGGAAGTGATCGTGCCCCCAAAAGAGCTTGAAGATATATACCTGCTCAGCTATTGCGTATCATACGTCGCGAACACACGCTGACCAACTTACGTTTTTGTCTAAAGTTTATGATGTGCGGAGATATCGGTACCATGAGTGCGTGTCGTATATGAAATAAACATTTGCATGACACGTTCTCAATCCATTTTTAGAACTTGACTTGGCCTGTTTACCAGTCCTAAGTGACACTTAACGAATGTCATGTATATGAGCTTTGATTCGACCTACTAGGTGATAGTACGTACTGCGCAGCATTAATACGAAGAGGTGAAAAAAGATAAAGCCAACGATGAAATGGGCCACGAAAGGATGTATACAATTCTGAATCCATTCTCCGTTTTTTGTCTCGCTCTGTATCGTATAATATCATACCACACATGCTGGCTCATAGATGGAAATGGGTTCGCACGCCGTTCGCGACCAGCGAGCATCACAAATAGTCGCGATCTAGGACTTTCTATCACCATCGAAGATCAATCTAGTAGTCAGGACAGAGGTTTTAAGAGGTTCACGTATACGTAAATATACGACGGAGCGAGCTAGTTCGATCACAATCGTCTTCGCTAAGTGCACAGAAAGCAGGCACAGCTTCACAAACGACTACTACGAAAAAAAAATTACACCAAAGTTGTCTCCATGCGTGCGTACGAACGTGTACTATGTACATAACTTTTCAGGCATGTGCACGATGCAGGCAACAGTTCACCGCATTGTTCACAGGAGGAAGCTTCACGGGAAACATAACAAATGCGATGAACAGTAGGTTCAAACACTCGCCGCCACTCTTAATTGACTAAATTTGCAAGGGAAACAGGCTTTAGAAGATAACGCCACGCGTAATGACAAGCGAAGGCGCAGTCCTCAAGCGCCCACATTGCAATCCATCGACTCCGCACAAAGATGGCACCGAGCACGCATCGTACCTTCTCGGCGTCTGCTAGCCCGAAACCTGCCCAAGACCTCCCAGAAAGCTTCCACGACTAAATTGTCCTGGAAGCGTCTGGCGACCCTCGGGCTCCCCGCGGGTCGTCAGAACGTTTAACCCGAGAAGAACGCCAACCGGAAGTGCACCGCGGGGGGGGGGGGGGGGTGACAGAGCAGCGAGAAAAACGAGCGCGCTCTGGCTGGCTCTGGCAGCCCGCGGTTAGCCAGAAGTGGAAAATTGAAGAGCCCCAGTGAGAGAGCTTTGCGACACGGAGGGCACAGCACAGAGCGAGTGGAAACTATCGCTTGCCATCGCGTGTGTGCTGCCATAATTCCATGTCGTGGCAGTCGTGTGGGGTCGTCGCAGTACGCCTCTATAAGTTCAAGAGGGTATCGTAAAACGGAAGAACCCGTGCGTTTCACGCAAATTTAGCGACAATCGACGCAGTCGAAAGCAGAGGAAAAAAATGTCCGGTGTTGCCACTGGGTACGGCCACCCGCGAAGTATGTTATAATATTGATAAACAACTCCAACATTAGGGACAAACAAGGCTAGGGGATACCTCGGCCCGACGAGCACAGACATACATGTAATAAATATTAAATATTTAGTCACTGTTTACTTATGTATTTAGATATCTCGGCTATAACCAGAGCCTGTACATATTCCACATATCCAGCCACACATATGGCAAGACAAGTTCTTCAATATTTCATATCAAGTTACAAGATATGTCAAACTGATCCCTGTTTCTTGTCTATATATGCGGGTGTTAATGTACGCGAATTCACGACATCGCATCTCAGCCCTCCCACTCTTAGCAAAGTTCTAGGTACGGTATTTGAGGATCGTCGCATTATCGTGGTCGAGACCGAAAAAGTTCAATCTCGAAGTTTTGTGCACACGTGCTGCCCCTCATGCCCTGAGGTATGGCGGAGTTTTGAGTTAATAAACGTTGGCAGCAACTTTATTTCAACCGTTCATTCTTCAATTTGTAGAACTCTGCCAGAACCCACACAATTTCAGATTTGAATGTGAACCTACAGGGCAGTAGTTTGATCTATCCTACCTCCTTCCTTCCTAGTTGGCGATGAAGTATCCACATATTTGCACAGTCCTAATGGGAATTGGCCAGAACAGAGGACATAACAAAGGACTCGACGAAGGAGCTACATGTGTTGTGGGCACAAAAACGGCGCATCCGTTGGGTCCCCTCATCGCTCGTCGTTCAATTTCCCTCGTGCAATGGTGTCCATATTGAAACTACAGGAACAGGCAAATGAAGGCTACGCTTAAAAAATATAACAAGTGACATCATACAACTAAAACAGCTCGTTTTACTCATGATACTCCATTAGAAACGTTGAAAAACACTCACAGTTTGGTCATGTTTGCGTCTTCGGAACGCCTGCTGGGAGCTATCCACGTACGCTGTTCAAAGTGCCGAAAACGCTGCCATAGGAAGAGTTTATATACGCTTTTATTTTCAATACAAGTGATAAAATGTCCATTCACCAACACGAATCCCAATTTTTTTCTAATTCTTTCTTGTCATCAGATTGCATGAATGAATCAACTTTTCTTTCATCAGATTATAAGGATGAATAGATATGTGCATTGCCTGCAACAAATCATAGATCGACTAGAACAAGCTTAACACTGTTGTGACTGTTGCATGCGCTATCAGCGCAGTGCCTGGAAACTGCTACATGCTGCCCCGTGAAACAAGGCTGCGTCAATTTTATATTCAAGGCTGTCGGCATGCGTATCTAATCTCAAGAAAGGGACGGGACGAATTAGAGGACTGAACATTATTCAGAGAAGCCATTATTCAGAGTAGCCAGTTGAGGTGGTCGGGCCGAGTTTTTCTATAAAGGAACGTCCAGGGCTCACCACAACGCCACCTCATGCGACACTAAATTTAGCACTATAGATCAGATCTTGTAGCGTGTAAGAAGAAGCCGTATTTTTTTAGCGGGGGACTATAAAATATGGTGGAAGGAGAAACGCTGATAACTCCTATCTCACCCTTGATGCCAGCATTCAGTCATTTTGCCTTTGTCATCAGGTGATACGCGTTAGTAATCCTGAAGCTGCAGCACGTGTCGTGCCGATTGAGAGCAATGGCTGACGTGGAAACCGGTTGCGCCTGCTCTGAACGTTCGTGAGCTAGCGCGCCATAATCTTGTTATATCGTTGCTTTATCAATAAAATACTAAATAAAGAAATATAGCATTGCCGGTGGCTGATAGAGGGAGCACCCGTTTTGAAGTTTGGAAGTCGCTATGAATAACACGAAAGTCAAAGAAGTCGGACGTACTATCAGCGTCAAGTGAAAACCGAACAGCGGCAAGCCTTCACGATGGTATAGTGCACGCTGCCCACTTATCACTGTGAAGAGGCACGCATACATGCGCGAAGCTGCTGAACAGAATGCGCGCGCCTGTCTATGGTGATAACTGACGGCATGCACTACACTATCGCAAAGGCTTTCCACTGTTCGTGTTTCATTTGACGCTGATAGTACGTCTATATCTATCCAGAGAAAGAAGAAAAATTGGCACATCCCACGCGCCTTAAAAATCTACTTTGTGCGTAGTATGCGCAGAGAAGGTCACCATCATGTACAATTTTTTATTCAGCGACAAGTTACGAAATTACGCTAATTACTTATGTTTAACCGTTGCAGGTCTTACTATAACCAGTTGTTCGCACATTCGAAAAGGTGTCAACATATATACAAGTATTAGCAGCACCAGAAGTGATAGGCTGATATGAATTGCTGGTGCTTGCGAGGATGGTAGCCCTAGAGGTGAATTAGCTTCAGTGCATGGCACCTAACCACAATTGACGTTAACACTACATGATGGCTGTATCATAGGAGTACAAACTTAATGTTTATAAAGTTGGATAGCCAGCATAGCAATCACAATTAACGTTTCATGAACATTAGGGTGTATCTTAAAAGTAGTTCCGAAACCTGGCGTGGCACTGTGGTAGAATGCTTGACTGCCACGCAGAAGGCTGGGCTCCAATTTCTGCTAGGGTCCTCACATTTATTCTATGAGTTCGTAGGGTCAACGCTGCCGTTGTCACCTTTTTCTTAACGCTCACGTGTTAAAATTACCCATACGTGTTCTGGTCGTTACTGAGTAGATAATAAGTGTCAATCACCACATACCCGCATATCAGAGGCACATACCTGCCTGGGGGCATTGGCCACTGTCTGGCGCCAAGTGTTTGCCGACATAAGTGACGGGATTGTGAAATCACTCATTTCTTCACCAGCGCGTCATATTCGTCAAACCATGCTACTCTCCTATTCTAATTTTTGCTCACGCCAAGTAAACATCACGAGAGCCCGCAGATGTAAGTGGCTAGATAGATAGATACGCAGATAGACGCAAACAAAAGCTTCGCATTTAATGAAGTAGTCATTGCATATCCACGAAGAAATGATGATGAGTGGGCGAAGCAGTGCGATCGTTCGTCGTTTTTGCAAATCACTCATGTCATTGACCAACCACGCACGTGAGTGAGTGCCAAGCGGTTTACCGTTATATAAAACGCTTGTTCGCCATCACTGGCATGTTGTGTTGAGCTTTGAATACCGTTACTGCTTTGTGGTATCGGTTGCAGCCGGAAGTTGGTAAAGACGAGCTCTGGGCACGTTCCCCTGGTGGTTGTTCGTTGTTTCCAGCAACATGAAATGCATGGAACACCATCTCGAGACGTCATATACAGCACTAGCAAGTTGTCCGTGATAATCATCGCGACCATCTTAATCGTTATCGGCGTCATCGTCAGCGGCGGCTACGGCCAACAGCGCCAACACCAACGGACAAGCTTTAACCTTCAGAAACCTCACCCCTAAAGCATCGTGGCATTACCACGTAGTCAATGATGATGAGTGGGTGAAGCAGTGCACAACTCATGCACAACCCACACAATCTTACCACTATGCGTCACGACGATGACACTCATGGCGCTGAAGAACAAGTGCCTTCCAGACCACACATTCTCTTTCTTCCATACGGGGGTGCTATTTTGGATTCTGTCTAGTTCCACCATATTGTCAAATTTCGTAATGGCGGCATTTTAGGCCAATCAGAGAAGTCGTAGCAGTCCACTGGGCTAATTAGCATCGATTAATGGTGGAATGTGACAACATGGCGTAATCGGACAGTGTCCAGAATAACACCCCCGGCACAGCCCGTGCAAGCTACCCACTAAGCGTGATGGCGATGACGAAGAAGCTGATGACGGACAACAACTGGCTTGCGCAGTGTACGACGTTTCGAGGTGCTCTACGATGAATTTCGCATGACTAGAAACAACCAACCACCACCAGGGGTAACGGGCTCAGACTTCGCGTATGCCAACTTCAGGCTACATCCGATACCACAAACAGTAATAACGAAGGCCAAACAAAATTCACAACTCAACACAACATGCTAGTTACGACCCGTAAACATTGTATATAACAGTATGTCATTCGGCACTGATTTACATGCGTAAGTGGTCGATGTCACGGGTGATTCACAGTAACACTGAATGATTCCTCGACTTAACTCACTCATCGTTATTCAGTTCGTGAATAAGGATGAGCGGGTTAAGTCCAAGATCGAAAAGCCCAATATCGAAAGTGCATCAGGAAAGGACGCTCACATTTATGCATGAAATCAACGCGCCTTTACTGTTTTATTTTTGTACAGCCGCGTTTTTCTCGCCGTGACGGGATCAGCCAAAGCAGTGAGTCTATAAAGGCTTTCCTCTACCAAGTCTCTTCTGGCTCTCTCACTATGAGCGTATGAGGAGCTCATTAAAATACCAATTGAGAAGAAACAATCACTAGTGGATGCCTCGGCTGTGGCCCAAGTGGAGTCGCCCTGCGAAAACTGTGGCGTATATGTATTCCTTCTATACGCGAAACGAGAGCGAGAAATGATGGTGAGATTGGGCATTCAATCCGACAAGCAATGACGTATTCGTGGCGTGCGACTGTTCAGTACACAGCTGAGACACTCCGCCCAAGTACCGTACCTAGATGTACACGCTCTCAAGGATTTGTATGTTCTTTACTGAGTACAAAACAAACAACCTCGAACCATCATGCTCCGTCGTATTTTTATTGAAGTTGTGCTATCTCTAGCGACAAACATTGGAATGACCCGCATTCCTCGAAGACTCTTCTAGCGTACAGCCTATAACCAGGTGGAGGCTGTCGCTGGGGCCACTATCTATCAAATTCGAGCTCATCGTCATAGAGCACTTATTTCTATCAACATATCTACGACTTGTATTTTTATGTCACACTTTAACATAAGCTATTGCTTTTCTCAACAGCCTCAATGTCATGAGCATAGGTGGAAGCGGTGCTATATGCTGTTCACCGAGACAGCCGGCGTTGCTGTTTGCCCGTGAAATAGCCTTTCCTCGCAGCCTGATATCGCACTGGTGGATGCAGAAATTGCACACTTCAGACCTCCTCTCGCTCTGCTACAGTCGGTGAAAGCCTAAGAATAAATATAGGCTCCATCAGAGAGGATGCATTGTCATTATTTTTCATACTTCTGCCCTGTTGCTACTTCACGCTGCAGAAACGAAGGAACGCAATAAGGCGTTGCAAAACACTTTGTGCTGACTCAGCTTCGGAGCACGTCAAAGGCGGCACAACCAGGAACATCAGCTGCATCGAACGCCAGAAGATGTTGTGTGCTGGTGAATAAGAGATGAATTTTAGGGGCGAAGATCATTAGGCCGGGGGTTTGCTCCTCCTCCGTAATCGTAGTATTATAGCAGGTAGCCCCCTCTAGTTTATGAGTTGCTCAATTGATGGTGTTGTGTGTATATATTCGTGTCTCTACTGTTTAAGGCCAGGACGGGAGTATTGCGAACCAACACTTATCGGGCCAAATACGAAGGGGTAGACACGGTATGAAGTGCATGTGAATACGAGGAGCAAACTGTCGAACACCTGATAATGTTCTGTAAAGGGCTTCACCCTAGAGTTCAGGATGATGGCGCAGAGCTTTCCAAAGCACTGGCGTTTAGGGAAAGCAATAGCAAAATAGTCTTTAAGCGGGTAGAAATAACTAGAAAGAGTAGCCCCCTCTAGTTTATAAGTTGCTGAATAGATGGTGTTGTGTGTATATGTCCATGTCTCTACTGCTTGAGGCCAGGACGGGAGTATTGCGAACCAACACTTATCGGGCCAAATACAAAGGAGTAGACACGGTATGAAGTGCATGTGGATAGGAGGAGCAAAGTGCCGAACACCTGATAATGTTCTGTAAAGGGCTTCACCCTAGAATTCAGGATGATGGCGCAGAGCTTTCCAAAGCACTGAGGTTCAGGAAAAGCAAGGGCAAAATAGACTTTAAGTGGGTAGAAATAACTAGAAGGAGTAGCCCCATCTAGTTCACAAGTTGCTGAATAGATGGTGTTGTGTGTATATGTCCATGTCTTTACTGTTTGAGGCCAGGACGGGAGTATTGCGAACCAACATTTATCGGGCCAAATACAAAGGGGTAGACACGGTATGCAGTGTGTGTGGATAGGAGGAGCAAACTGCTGAACACCTGATGATGTTCTGCAAAGGGCTTCACCCTAGAGTTCAGGATGATGGCGCAGAGCTTTCGAAAGTACTGGGGTTTAGGGAAAGCAAGGGCAAAATAGACTTTAAGCGGGTAGAAATAACTAGAAGGAGTAGCCCCATCTAGTTCACGAGTTGCTGAATAGATGGTATTGTGTGTATATGTCCATGTCTTTACTGTTTGAGGCCAGGACGGGAGTATTGCGAACCAACATTTATCGGGCCAAATACAAAGGGGTAGACACGGTATGAAGTGCATGTGGATAGGAGGAGCAAACTGCCGAACACCTGATGATGTTCTGTAAAGGGCTTCACCCTAGAGTTCAGGATGATGGCGCAGAGCTTTCCAAAGCACTGGGGTTTAGAAAAAGCAAGGGCAAAATAGACTTTAAGCGGGTAGAAATAACTAGAAGGAGTAGCCCCCTCTAGTTTATGAGTTGCTGAATAGATGGTGTTGTGTGTATATGTCCATGTCTTTGCTGTTTGAGGCCAGGACGGGAGTATTGCGAACCAACACTTATCGGGCCAAATACAAAGGGGTAGACACGGTATGAAGTGCATGTCGATAGGAGGAGAAAACTGCCAAACACCTGATAATGTTCTGTAAAGGGCTTCACCCGAGAGTTCAGGATGATGGCGCAGAGCTTTCCAAAGTACTGGGGTTTAGGGAAAGCAAGGGCAAAATAGACTTTAAGTGGGTAGAAATAACTAGAAGGAGTAGCCCCATCTAGTTTATGAGTTGCTGAATAGATGGTGTTGTGTGTATATGTCCATGTCTCTACTGTTTGAGGCCAGGACGGGAGTATTGCGAACCAACACTTGTCGGGCCAAATACAAAGGGGTAGACACGATATGCAGTGCGTGTGGATAGGAGGAGCAAACTGCCGAACACCTGATAATGTTCTGTAAAGGGCTTCACCCTAGAGTTCAGGATGATGGCGCAGAGCTTTCCAAAGCACTGGGGTTTAGGGAAATCAAGGGCAAAACAGACTTTAAGTGGGTAGAAATAACTAGAAGGAGTAGCCCCCTCTAGTTTATGAGTTGCTGAATAGATGGTGTTGTGTGTATATGTCCATGTCTCTACTGTTTGAGGCCAGGACGGGAGTATTGCGAACCAACACTTATCGGGCCAAATACAAATGGGTACACACGATATGCAGTGTGTGTGGATAGGAGGAGCAAACTGCCGAACACCTGATAATGTTCTGTAAAGGGCTTCACCCTATAGTTAAGGATGATGGCGCAGAGCTTTCCAAAGCACTGGGGTTCAGGAAAAATCAAGGGCAAAATAGACTTTAAGTGGGTAGAAATAACTAGAAGGAGGCTATCTGATTGGATGCTCAAATAAAGGCACGAAAGAAAATTAAATCCTTCACTGCAAAGTACCAGTCCTAAACTTGACCATTCAAAGGAAAAAAAAACATAAATCTAGTTTTTGTTCACTAAGAATTGCGGCTAGGTGGCGTTAGCCGCCGCCTGATTTAAAGGGTACAGCCATAGCAATCCATCCATCCATCCATCCATCCATCCATCCATCCATCCATCCATCCATCCATCCATCCATCCATCCATCCATCCATCCATCCATCCATCCATCCATCCATCCATCCATCCGTCCGTCCGTCCGTCCATCCATCCATCCATCCATCCATCCATCCATCCATCCATCCATCCATCCATCCATCCATCCATCCATCCATCCATCCATCCATGGGAATAATATAACTACAAGGCGTAAGTGGTTTTCACAGGATATGCACGAAGTGAAGGATGATCAGTGGGGAGAATCGTGCGTCCACCCGTCCGTGTGTCCAACCGTCAATTGATCTGTCCATTCATGCATCCGTCCATTCTTCCGTACTTCCGTTCGTTCGTGCATCTGCGCTTCAGTTCGTCTATCCATCCGTCCATCCATGAGTACGTTCATGCGTCCGTCCGTCTGTCTGTCCGTCCAAAATTTCGTTCGTTCTTCCACCTGTCCGTCTGTTCGTGCTTCTGTGAGTTCGTCTGTCCGTCTTCCTGTCCGTCCATGCTTCCATCCGTCGGTCTCCCACACGCCCGTCCGTGCTTCCGTCCGTCTGTCTGTCTGTCAGTCCATTCATTTTTCCATTCATGCTTCCATCCATGATCGAGTTCGTCCATCCGTCTGTCTGTCCGTCCATGGTTCCGTCCGACCGCGCATTAGTCCGTCCATCTGTCTGTCCTTCCTTGCGTCCGTCCATTGGTGCGTCCATCCGTGCTTGTCTGTCCATTCATTAGTTCTTCCTTTGGTCCACCCGTGCGTTCTTCCTTCCGTGCTTGCGAATGCCAGGATGGTACTGTGTGTTGGTGAATAAGAGATGATTTTTAGGGGCGAAGCTCCTCAGGCCATGGGCCGTTTCCTATTCCGTAGTCGTAGTAGTAATGAAGCTGCCTCTACATTATGACTCGTTCAATAGATGGCGTTGTGTGCACGTGATCTTCGAAACAACATAAGATGGCGTTAGTGGTTTTCGCAGCATAAAAGTGAAGTGAATGATGATAAGTGGGGTGAAGCATCCGTCCGCCCATCCGTGAATCTATCTCTGTGTCTGTCCATTCATGCTTCCGTTCATCCGTGCGCCCGTCCGTATTTTCTTCCGTCCGGGCTACCATCCGCCCATTCGTCTGTTCATGCTTATATCCGTCCATCTGTGCATCCGTTCGTGCTGCTGTCCCTTTTTGTGTTCATCTATGCGTCCATCAGTCCATCCGTGCTACCTTTCATCCGTTCGTGCGTTCGCGCCTCTGTCCTTCCGTCCATCTGGCCGCACGGACTGATGGACACGTGTACGGACGGACGCTTCGCCCCACTCATCATCATTCACTCCGTGGATATGATTAGATGTTTTATACGTTCGTCCTAACCATTATGTTCTATGAAAGGGCAGCTCTAGTTGGACGTGCTTAACACAAAGGGATAGGGGTACACATTATTTTCGGGGCGCAGTTCTTTAAGCCATGGGTTGTGCGTTCGCGATGTATGTAGTAGTAGTAGTAGTAGCAGTACTAGTAGTCGTCGTCATTGTAGTAGAGGTAAGTAGCCACCTCTCCTTTAGTCCTTTGAATGTCCGCTGGATGGTGGTACGTTTGAATGATGAATATATGATGAAAAGATGCAAGGTGGTGGTACTTGGAGTGTTCACTAGATGGACGGAGAGAGAGACAAGCAAACGGATGGATGCATGGACGTGCAGACGGAAGGACAGACAGACAGACAGACAGATGTACGGACGGACGGATGAACGGATGGATGCAAGAACGAGTGAATGAACAGAAGCACGGATGGGCTGATGGACCATTCGCCCCGCTTATTGTCATTCACTCCTCGGATATGCTGTGATTTTCTTTTAAATGCGAAGCGTTTCTTCGAGAACTTCGGCAACTTTGAGCGTATCTATCTATCTATCTATCTATCTATCTATCTATCTATCTATCTATCTATCTATCTATCTATCTATCTATCTATCTATCTATCTATCTATCTATCTATCTATCTATCTATCTATCTATCTATCTATCTATCTATCTATCTATCTATCTATCTATCTATCTATCTATCTATCTGTCTGTCTGTCTGTCTGTCTGTCTGTCTGTCTGTCTGTCTGTCTGTCTGTCTGTCTGTCTGTCTGTCTGTCTGTCTGTCTGTCTGTCTGTCTGTCTGTCTGTCTGTCTGTCTATCTATCTATCTATCTATCTATCTATCTATCTATCTATCTATCTATCTATCTATCTATCTATCTATCTATCTATCTATCTAGCCGCCTACGACATTTAGCTCTCCTCGCCGTTTCGATAATGGTATCTATACCAAACGTGGTGTGCCATAACATGACTGTATGAAGAACATATCTGACTAGTCATAGTCATAGCACGCGATATACAGTAGCAAAATATCACACTCAATAGAACATTAGTATCGGTGTAACTTTCTGCATTGTCCTTGGGATTAAAGTTCATTTCGCAGTTGCGGCTCAAGTGATTCCCCCCTTTCCCGCTTAAGCTTTTTTGGTATTTCGCTTGATCTAAAAGGAATGCACGTTTTGCAATGTTTCTTCATGCTCCTTCAAGACAGACGGGGCATGTCCTCTCTACTTGAGTAGCAATAGGCAGCATGCTTCACACGCGGGATGATGTTATCGCGTGTACTCTCCGTGTCCCAGAAATGGGTCAGTTCATTTGATCTCTGCTTCAGCAGCGTTTGTTCCTCCCGCTAGCGCAGATTTACGAGCTGGTAGAAGATGTGATGCCGCGCGGGGAGATATTATTGATTCGGAAGCTATACGAATTATGACACTGTATTCAACGGCGAAAATTCGTCACAAGTGTCCAAATAATCTCTGCTGCAATAAAACAACGGTCAGGTACTACTGTGAGATTCCTTGAAATTGTAGCGTTCCTAATATACATAGAGGAAATGAACTTTAAACTGGCCGAAACAGTGTTTCCGAGCTCCTAAGCTCGGGGTCACAAGGTGACAAGTTATATCGCTTCCTCTTCCGCAGCGTAGGTTGAAATAGGGCGGCAAACTGAAATCTGGGGTCTTCAGAGCTTGCCGAAGCTACGAGGGACGCTTTTGGCATATACGTAAACTTCATGTTGTACACCAACAGGTTTGCGCCTGGACGCGTGTAGCTACGTCATTATATATGGCTATGGCTTTGTGCTGATGACCTAGCCTTGTTTGAATATCGACTTGGCACTTAGAAGCATGCTAGGTTTATAATAATCTACTGGGTTTTACATTCCAAGGCCAAACTATGAGTTTGAAAAAAGCCCAAAGTGTGTGTGTGTGTGGGGGGGGGTCTAGAAAGTAAGACCACCAGGGGTTCTTTGACATGCTTTTAAATTGAAGCGAACGTGGCTTAACATTTTGTCTCTTCGAAATGCGGCCACTGCAGCCGCGATTCTGTCTCATAATTTTCGGGTCAGCATTTACCCACCACAAGTGAGGATGCTAGGTTACCCTGTCTTATGAGAGTTCGGTGCTTATACGCACTCTTTAATCTCCTCTAAGTGCTGTACTTCCACCCAAACTATAGTTACGACCTTCAAATAACGGAAATCTACGCCCTCATGTTCAACTGTGTAATGTCACAAACACAGAAGCGTTGTCTGAACGGGTTCCATCCGTAACACATTTATGCGGTCTTCATTCAACATAGAGTACTTATGACGGCAAATAACCGTAGACATGGCCAGAACTGGATTGAAAATCTATGCATGCTGTCTATATACACGTCTGTAGCACATTACGGCCAGGATAGGTACAAACTTGGCAGCTGCGCTGGTCGCAGGAGCTGGCACTATTTCACAGTTGAACACGCACTCGATAGGATTCGTGCCATGCAGGCGGGCTTCATCAGTGCGGTGTAGGATGTTATACATAGCTCGTGCTTTGCTGTTGGTATCAATCGGCCGTACTCGGATCATTATTCTACTAGTGATTCAAATATTAAAATATACTTGATTGAACTGTAACTTGTTTTTCACTAGTTGAATCTAATACGAAATTGAAAGGATGACACACGCACAACTCAATTTAAGACCTAAAATTCCGACCACTTAGTATACTTGAGGTATTTGATGAAGAGAGCAGCGATTGAGAGTCGGAATTCGAGAACAAAGAGTTTTGTTTAATGAACTGTTGATTTACAGTAACCGTAATGCCGCTATAGATTCTGTTCAGTATTGAATATCAACGTTAGGAAAAAAAAGTCTGGCAGATCCGACGTATTGTTGGAATCACTTTTGTGCAAAGCAGTAAGCGTGCTTTTTTATTTTTTTAACAACCAAGCGTAACAATGTGGATCGGCTTCCTGGTATAAACTTAACAAGCGTGTGAAGATTAGGAGCCTACCAGACTCGTCAACTGTACTGGTGTTTAAAGAGTAACTTGTGGCACCTCGTAACGTCGGCAGTCACGTTAGAGCACGTGCGTTAACGTTTTTCGAAATAATGTGTTCACAACGCCACGACGATGTGCATGCCATAATTAGGGATTGTGGGAGTATTTTTCTAGTGTTGAACGAACGCTTGTATGTGCCTTGCTGAGTCATATGAGTGAACACCTAATGTTTATTGTCACGTTGTAATCACCAACACACATACCCTCCGAATGCCAATTATGGTTAATACCAAGTGAATGAGGTGTAGATCAGGGTACTGAGCGGTAATGAAAATATCGGTTATGAGCATAATAATAATAATATTATTATATTATTATATTATTATATTATTATTATTATTATTAAATAAGGACATTTTCCCCCCAAAAAAAACCCGGATAGGATGTGAGGCAGCAGTGTTGCTCAAGGACGTGATAAGCCTTTTTGACTTGCGCCTCATCGGTGTCATTGGTCTTCCGCTGCCGAAGCTTGCGTTCCGTTTCCCTGGCTCGAGCCTCCTCAATGCTGCAGGCGCGAAGTCGCCATTCGCGAACGCGATCGGCTAACTAGCCCTAGAACCACCGGCGACGACCGGGTTAGGCCAAATCGCTTCGGCGCTTGTTTCGGCGGGCGAAGAGGCTTCGCTTTCCGGCGTCTTCCCCACCGCAGATAAACGAGCCGACAGTTCACTCGATGTGCGCGTGAACGTTGTGAGTGGTGGAGAGGGTGAACAGAGAGAGAGATGACACGCGGCGAGTGCGTGGCAGGCGAGAGAGAGACTGACGTCACCTTGCACTGCAAGGGAAGGCGTGACCTACTTGGCACCGCCCAAACACCTGCGGCGAGAGGTTGGAGATAGATTGATTTGTGGGGTTTAATGTCCCAAAACCACCATTGAGAGGTTGGAGAGGAGCCCGTGTGGCACGTTGGCACGGGGACACGGACGGACAGCGTTACACAGGTTAGTGAACGAGTTGCTTCGCGTATAATAATAATAATAATAATAATAATAATAATAATAATAATAATAATAATAATAATAATAATAATAATAATAATAATAATAATAATAATAATAATAATAATACATGACATGTAAAGTCCTGTGACCCCAACAGTATTTTGGGAGACGCAGAAGTAGAGGACTGTGGTAATTTCGACCATCTGTTGTTCTTTAACGTGCACTGACATCACACAAAAAGTGGGCCTTCGAAATTCTGCCTCCACTGTCATACAAATGTATCTGTATGGTTGCCGCTGTTACATTCTAGTGTACATAGTAAGCCTCTGGAAAGTACACTGTCGATGTACTGCCTCAAACGTTGGCCTTGTTTACCGTGGACTTGACGTGCTTTCTGCCGAGGAATGATGGCAACATATAAGCGAATTTCTTGCCATCCGCGTCTTCTATAACATTACTGCCATTCTTTCAGGCCCGGAAACCAACTCCGATCTGAAATAATGCCAGCCCAAACTAAACGTCCGGCGCTCGAAGCCGAGTCTATCTGATGTCACTCTTGCATTCATTGGTGGGCTTGGTGTCTGTGCCACTGCACGGATCACTAATCAATTCGCTCCCGCTATGCAGATGGTCCGTTACGTCATCGCTCATCTGCTGCTACCTGCGCTTGCGCATGCGGTAGCGCCGACGGAACATGGCTTCAGCTGTCCTGGAAGCGACGAAGGCAGCGCATGCCCTCTGCCTATCGTCAAATGCCTGGCTCGACCAGAAGAGGGACTCTGGGCAGCTGAGCTCAACCAAGCCTGGACGGTTGCATCATCGTCGACATCCACGAGCCCGACACCTATAAAAGAACAAGGACCTTCAACGGAGCGCTGTGGGCTTGGTGTCTGTGCCACTGCACGGATCACTAATCAATTCGCTCCCGCTATGCAGATGGTCCGTTACGTCATCGCTCATCTGCTGCTACCTGCGCTTGCGCATGCGGTAGCGCCGACGGAACATGGCTTCAGCTGTCCTGGAAGCGACGAAGGCAGCGCATGCCCTCTGCCTATCGTCAAATGCCTGGCTCGACCAGAAGAGGGACTCTGGGCAGCTGAGCTCAACCAAGCCTGGACGGTTGCATCATCGTCGACATCCACGAGCCCGACACCTATAAAAGAACAAGGACCTTCAACGGAGCGCTGTGGGCTTGGTGTCTGTGCCACTGCACGGATCACTAATCAATTCGCTCCCGCTATGCAGGTTGGTGAGCCCTACGTTGTCTTTTCGAAAAGATCTGGTAATTACTTTCTGGTACAGCTGCCAAGCCCGCATTGCTGTATGGTTATTATTGCCGAGTGTGTCCATGTAATTCGTGCACTACTAATTCTAGCTGGAGATGTTGAAACTAACCCTGGCCCTTCAAATATTTCTGAGAACCTTCTTGCTGAATTGCGTAAGCTGTCTACAGGTCAAACACAACTAATTGCAGAAGTACAGGGCTTGAAGTCTCAGCTCGGTAACACCGATAAAACAATTGGCGAACTGAACAAAAGATTATCAGACCTTGAAAGTCATTATCAGTCTCTGGTACCACTTCGAAAAGAAATAGAAGTCCTGCGCGTTAACACGGAGCAGACCTCCTGCAGAATCTTTGCACTAGAAGCCCGTATTGATGACGCTGAAAATCGCTCAAGGCGAAACAACCTAATATTTTACGGTATCCCGGACCCTTCCGCATCTGAAACATTTTCTGAATCGGAGCGGCTGGTAATGAATCTTTGCCGGGACAACTTACAGGTTCACTTAGAACCAAGAGATATCGAACGCGCGCATCGTCTCGGTCGTCATTCACCTGAACGCTCCCGGCCCATAATCGTGAAGATTGCTCTGCACAAGACAAAAACTGCAATATTATCGAGTGGTCGCAAGCTTAAGGGGACAAGTTACGGCATAGGTGAAGACTTCTCACGCTCAGTCCAAAATGCTAGAAAACAACTAATTGCTTTTGCGAGAAGTAACAACAAGCCATTTTCAATGCACTTCAAAACACTGCACATGAATCAGAAGCGCTACATTTTCGACGCCGAATCAAACACCGTCAAAGAACTATCGTAGCAATCAAGCCACCGGGAAAAAAAAACGACCGCTGTTGCGGTTACTAGCAAAACTCTTTCACTTTCTGTTATTTACACTAACACTCGCAGTTTCCTACCCAAACGGGAACTTATATCTAGCACTGTATCATCCTCTGAAAGCAATGTGCTATTACTTACCGAAACGTGGTTAACTGATGACATCCGTGATGACGAAGTTCTGTCAGAATTACCGAACTTCCAGTTGTACAGGAATGACCGCGCATCTACTCGTGGTGGCGGTGTACTCATTGCTGTTCACGAGCAATTATCTTGCTCAGTCGTACATATTAAAACAGAGCTAGAAATGCTCTGGGTACTTATTAAGGCACGTCCTCAGTCCGTTGTACTGGGCGTTTGTTACCGACCACCCCGTGCTAGTTCCAATTTTTGCAACCAACTTAATCAGGCCATGTGCCAGCTCACGTCTGCTCATCCAAACGCGCACGTACTTTTATTCGGCGATTTTAATTTCCCACAAATAGAATGGTGCACCAGCAATGTGCATTCATCTACGGGTGTAGGTGAAGCTAATGCGTTTCTTGATATTTGCCTAAACTTCAACATGACCCAACTAGTCACAGAGCCAACACGTGTATCGCAAGATACAGCCAGTGTCCTGGATCTGATACTAACCAACAATCCTGAAAGCCTGTCACGCATTCACTATCTACCCGAAATCAGTGACCATAAGACAATTCACGCCACTTTTTCTTTTCAACCGCTTAAACGAGAAACCTACAAAAAAACGATCCTTCTATATGACAGAGGGGATTACGAAACAATAAACGAAACTCTTAGCGCATTCTTCCACACTTTCCAAGCAACTTTACATCAACACACAGTAGATACGAATTGGACCCGCTTTATCGGTAAACTGACGGAGCTAACCGATAAATTCATACCTAAAGTCAGCTTCACAAGCACCTGCAACAAACCCTGGTTTACTAAAAATCTAAAACGCCTTGAAAATAAAAAGAAACGTTTATTCCGATCTGCCAAACGTGCAGGTCAACCGAGTGTATGGGATAGGTACTATGAGGCTGACCGCAATTATCTTTTAGCCCTGCGCAAAGCAAAAAACTTCTTCTATAACACAGACCTACCCAAGATACTGCAGACTAATCCCAGACAGTTCTGGAAAACACTTAAGGCTGACAAACCGCGTGACACTGTACTAACCTTTGAATCTGGTGAAGCTATTACTGACGGGGATTGTGCGAATCTATTCAACGCTTCTTTTGCTACAGTTTTTACTGATGAATCAAGCATACACTCCTGCATACCTTCACTTGGCTTTAATTGTAATCATGACATGCCAGCAATCAATTTCTGCGCAAATGGAATATTGTCTATAATAGAAAAAATGAAATTGTCATCCTCTGCGGGCATGGATGGTATCAATTCCAAAATTCTAAAAAATGTTAAAGAGAGTGCTTCGCTCTTTCTTGCTCTAATATTTTCCCAGTCCCTTTCCTCAGGAATCATCCCATGTGACTGGAAGATAGGGAAGGTCGTTCCGGTCTTCAAATCAGGCGATAGAAACTCTCCACTTAACTATCGCCCCATCTCCCTAACAAGCGTCCCCTGCAAGATCATGGAGCATGTCATCTACTCCCACATAATGAATTTTCTCGACAGCAATAATTTTTTTCACCCTTCACAACATGGCTTCCGTAAGGGGTTGTCGTGTGAAACACAGCTGGCAGCCTTCTTGCATGACATTCATACTAACCTCGACGTTAACGTGCAAACTGATGCCGTTTTTCTTGATTACGCTAAAGCATTCGATAAAGTGCCTCATCAACGATTGTTCGCTAAACTTTCCCAACTAAATTTACATCCCACCGTCATAAAATGGATAATAGAGTTCCTTACTAATCGATCACAACGCGTCGCTGTAAATAACCACCTGTCTACTGCCATCCCAGTAACATCAGGTGTCCCTCAAGGCTCCGTCCTTGGCCCGCTACTATTTTTAATCTATATTAACGACTTACCTTTGCATGTAACCAGTAATATACGTATGTTCGCAGATGACTGCGTTGTCTACCGCACAATACTAAACACCTCTGACCAGTTAACCTTAGAGAACGATCTTACTAACGTTTCGAAATGGTGTACCACTTGGTTAATGACACTAAACGTAAATAAATGCAAAACTATGTCATTTACGCGTAGCAATAATCCGCTCATGTTTCCGTACACAATCAACAGCTTACCCCTAGAACTGACTAACTCTTATAAATACCTAGGTGTCACCGTGACTAGCGATCTGATCTGGCGTACGCATGTCCAAAACATCATTTCATCGTCTAACAAAACCTTAGGCTTTTTAAAACGTCACCTCAAAAGTGCTCCAATGCAGATAAGATTACTTGCCTACACATCACTAGTGCGACCGAAATTGGAATACGCATCCGCCATCTGGGACCCGCACCAAGCATACCTCATCTGCGCTCTAGAATCAGTTCAAAACCGTGCAGCTCGCTTCATTCATTCTTCGTATTCATACGACACCAGCGTCACATCACTAAAATTACTATCCAATCTTCCATCGCTCGCTCTTCGTCGGCGCATTTCTTCTCTTTGTCTTTACCATAAATTTTTTCACAGTTCAATCCTGCATCAACCATCTTACATCAAACCCGCAACACGCATATCAGCCAGGACAAGCCACACGCAGCAGGTTTCATTAATGCGCGCTCGAACATCAACATTTCTCGCGTCATTTTTTTCCCGCACAGCAAAAGACTGGAACGACCTCCCTTTTTCCATTGTCGACATAATATGTCCATCTTCTTTTGCACAACATGTCACTGACCATCTTCTAACAAATAACCTTTAAGTGCTTTTTTGAATTACATGTTGGTTACGTGTGTTTTTTATTGTACATGCATATTTCCTTGTAATATGAAGAATGTATATAGTTGAAACCCATGTATTGATTACGTTTGTTAAATATTATTCCCACCCCTTATGTAATACCCCCATTGGGGGTCTTTAAGGAAAATAAACTGACTGACTGACTGACTGATTATTTATCCCGCGTGTCGAAACTGATGTATTGAGAAGCGCCACATTTAGGTGACTTCGAATGACCTGAAAACAATTGTACCGCAGTCGGAGGCGATCCCATTTGCACATATAAGGGCGTACCAAATCATACAATCGATTCTGTGAAGAGAGCATCACAAGGCTCTGCCTAACGACCAGTGTCACAATATTATTACTAGACATGCACTTATGTGAATATGTTGAAACATTGTTGGTGATATGCAAGTGTGTGCGTGGCCGCAACGACATATAAGGTAAAGCGAATGTTTAGTGAAACATTTTTAGCTCAAAGATTTCGGTTGTGGCATCGTATGCGAAAAACAAAGAACCTACGAGCGCACAGAAGCATCGCCCATGAAAGATTCAGCGGTCACAAGCGTGTGCATCGTTTTTCTTTAAAAATTGATGCTCCCTAAATCATGGGCTTGTCGGTAATCATTCGTTTCCGATATGGTAATCTCATTTACCATTGATGTCACTTGTCATTCCTCGTTGCCACTGTTCATTGTTGCCCCAATATTAACTTGTGACAGTGATTGTAGCTCATAGCAATTGGAGTGTTGCTGAGTACACGGATGAAGGAACGGTTTCCGACATTGAGGAAGCAGATGGTACCATAAAAAAAACTTTTTTTTCAGCATGAAAGAGAACTAATTTGGAAGTAGGCTCTTGTCATGCTGTTTTGTTTATTCTTAGCCTTTGTTATTTCGCACCAGAAATTTACTTTCGTTATGATCGTTTCACGCATATAGAGTATTCTTTTGCCATTTCATGCACACCAGTAAATTATGAAGCGAAGGAAAATATAGAGGACTTTAATTGTACTGTTCAAGCGCATCTTGGTACTTGCTATATAAATGTGAGAAAATTAGAGCGGTCGAAAAGACGATCTGCAACCAACAGGGATAGAAACAGCATTAAGGATGCAAGTTCGGATGCAGGAGGCAAGCTCTTTTTTCGCCCACTTAATTTTTTTACATATATAAAGCAATTATAAAGACACACTTGAAACAGTACAATTAAGGTCCCCTAACTTTTCTTGGCGTTATTATCTTCGGGTGCTCAGTAACGCTGTGTGAAACAAAAGCAACCAGCCTTCAAAATTTTATTCCTGTCTGTTGGTATATTGTGTGTGCTTTGGCATTCTTTCTCGTGTATTTTTTAGTATTAGTTAGGTATAATATACTGAGTCAATACTGGTATATGAGTGTGATACGTAATTATGCGTCACTATCTTGACACACATGCAAGGCTGTGCCAGGCACCCGCACACTGAGGCTAATTTGCACATTCTACAGCCATGTATTAGGAAATGACCTAGACAGGTTGTGCCCTATAGAGTACAAGGATACTGCTTTGCACACCTCTTGAGGGGGCTTCGGTGTAGTGCAATCCTTGGGGCTCAGCCCACAACTTCCCTTCACGACTAATCACACAGATGACTAAACGAAAACTCCGACCAGCGTTCTCGCAACAGCTTCACTTTAAGTACACTTTATGCCGAGCATCGTATAGCGTACACTCTAAAAAGTGTTCATGACTCATGTTTTTTTGTGTCAGTTATATACGTAGTACTCTCTTAAGAGTGTCTCGTTGACTCAGTTTCGGAGAGTTATTCAATGAATCTTTCCTTTTTTTGCGCAGTCGTGCTCGAATTTTTGAAAAAAATGTCGATTGGCCTCTCCACAGGCACGCTGACGCTCTTTAGAAGAGCCGTTCAATGACTATTGTTTAGACAGACATGCTTCCCACGTCTCTCCTAAGGGGAATCGATCAGCCTCCCAAAGGCACGTTGACTCTCTTGAGAATATTCCGTCAATTACTCTCTTTTGGATAGCCGTGCTTCCCACGACTCTCCTAAACAGAGTCAATTCGACACGTTTACTGTATTAAGGAGAGTCGTTCATTGAATCTCTTTTGAACATTCATGCTTCCCATGGCTCTTCTGTAGAGAATCAGGTTGTCTCTCCGAAGACACGGTGACCCTCCTTGGCTGTCTTTTGGACATTGGCACTTCCCAAGACTCTTCCCAAGAAAGCCAACTGACACTGTAAAATCACGTTGACTCTCTTTAGGAAAGATGGTCATTGACTATATTTTGAGTCATGCTTCCAATGACTCTCCTAAAGAGAGTCAATTTGCGTCTTCAAAGGCAGGTTGACTCTCTTAAAAGGTCTTCTTTCAATGACGTTCTTTAGGGAAGTCATGTTTTCCAAAACTCTTCTTTCAACAGTCGTGCTTCCTACGACTCTTCGTAAGAGATTCCACGCGTCTCTCCAAACAGGGGGATACATGCATGACCTGCAAATCTATAAAAGGATAATCAAAATTTCTTGACCGTACATGCTCTAATTTACGATGCAGATATTCGCCTAAGGCGTCGATCATTATTTTGGGAAACCTGCCGGTTAAAGGGAACGTGGCAGCGTGAGGTGCACGTGCGATGAATGGGCAAGAGATTGTGATCGAGCAAAAAACATGTCGAAGGATTTTCGAGCTTATCAGTGCAGCGTGATAGCGCAACCAAGTCCCATTCACATCGCCTCCTCAATCAGTAGCCTGACTTCGGAGACGTCTACTGTAGCACATGGAAAGGAACGACTGTGCGCGTAAAATAGGACCTTTTAAACTATCCTAGAATGGCTACTGCAAGTAAAGCTGTGGGGTGCCCGCCACGCCATTATTCCATTTGCCAAGGGCAAGGTACCCACTACACGTCTGTAATGAAACAAGTGCACCTGCCGACGTCGTTCATGCTGTTACTTATGATTGTAATTAAACACTCTTGAGCGTTTTGTCGTGGGTAGGCCTTTAAGCTACCCACTCTTTGCATCATTAATATGTTCTGCCACGCATTATTACATGCGCCCAGGAAACCAATACTGCATGGAGGACATAGAGTCCGAGGAGTCATCATCAGTCTGACTTCACCTACTGCAAACCAAAGGCATCTTTCATGATACACCAATCGACCCAATCTTGTGCTTTCTGCTCCCGCGTTACACATGCGAAATTTTTGATCTCATCAACCCACCTAACTTTCTGTCTTCCGTGCGAATCTAGTCACTTCCCCTAATAACCACCGGTTGTCCTGCCTACGCGCTGCGTGCCCGTCTAATGTCCATTTCTTCTTTCTGATTTCGACTACGATATCCTTAACCCCTGTTTGTTCCCTCACCCACTCGGCTGTCTTCTTGTCTCTTAAGGTTACACCTGTTGGTTTTATTTCCATCACTCGCTGCGTCGTCTTCAATATAAGCTGAACCCTCTTTCTAAACCTCCTTGTTTATGCTCATATAGATAAGTACGGGCAAGATGCAGCGTTACACACCTTTATATTGAGGGTTAGTGGTAGATTACTATTCGCGATTCGAGAATGCTTGCCATGTGTGATTGACCGCATCCTTATTCTTCTAATTATTTCACTCTCATGGTTCGGCTGTGTGGTTACTACATGGCCTAAGTATATATATATTTCTTTACAGCTTCCACGTCTCTCCTCCTATCGCGAAGCGCTTTTTTCTGTCGAGACTGCTGCACATTGCTTCAATTTTATGTATATTATTTTCAGACCTGGAGTTCTGCTTTCTGTGTGCAGTTCAGTAGTCATGAGTTGTAATTTGTCCACTGAGTTATTCATCAAGGCAACATCATCAGCGAATTGCTTGTTACCGAGGTACTTTTCATTACCTCTTATCCCTAAATCTTCAATATCTAGGGCTCTGAAAAACCTCCTGTAAACACGCGGTGAATACCATTGGAAAGATCATGTCTCCCTGCCTCACACCTTTCTTTATTGGGATTCTGTTGCTTTCTTTGGGAAGCAATATGATAGCGGTGGATCCACTGCAGATTTATTTCAGTGTGTTTACGTGTGGTTCGTCGATGGCCTTATTTTGTAGTGCTTGCATCACTGCTGATATCTCGGCCGAGTCAGGCCCCTTCTCCTAATCCATGAAAGCTACTAATAGGGATTGGTTGTATTCTGCACATTTTTATGTCACCTGATTGATATTATGAAAATAATGCATTCCGTAGAATGAATTCAAACGCCTGCCTTTAATTTAGGCCCTGAGGATAGATTTTGTCCTACCACGCTTCGATTTTTTTCCCACAAAGCTGCCTATATAGGAGATGTAAAAAGTTTTGTACACGTGATGTTCGTACAGAAACAAATTGTCAAATCTTGATATGTAAAACGACGGAGGCTCCAGGAACTGCTTTCCCACTTAAAAGAAAGCATGGTTTTAGCTTCCAACCACAATATGCAAATACGATTATAGGTGGTCGTTCTAAGGACAAGTGGTGACTCACTCACCAGGGGACGCAGTATTATGAGCATTTATCATCGAGAATTATTTGTTCGGTGCTCTAGATAAACTGCGTCCTCAAAAGCTGAACGCAAATTATTCAGGGCGGGCGATTTGTCATGCTGATTAAGAAAAATGATCTCGCTAAGTGTTTTCGAACGCTCTTGTGGGGGACATCAGTCGTGAATATGGCGCTTAGAAGAGAAGCTGGTAGAAGAAAAAAATAACTTTTATATTAACTTCAGGCCAGAGTCTGGCCTGCAGGCCAGACTCTGGCTGAAACGTCGAAAGAAATAAACTACCTTGTGCTTCCCCGAAGAATATGCTTCATTTTAAACGAGACCATTTGTCACAAAAAAGAACGAAAATGAGAGGTTCAGTCAAAAGTGAGTGTGTTCGTGTGTAGCTCTGTGAATGTCGTGATCGAGAAAATGAGTTTCGGCTTTTTAAAAACTCGCTTGGTATTGCGAGCTCTAATGCCCACTGCACTTTTGAGTGTTCGTCTAATGCAAACAGGGAATAAGTAATGAATGTTTAAAAAATAACAAGGTCTCTCTTAGAACTCTCTTGCAACACAAAGTGATTCATTAATATTTTCTCATCTAAGCTGCGCGAAAACATGTGCTCGCGTACAGGAAACTCATTCAGCCCCATCAGCAAGTATATAAGCGAACAAGCTGCGTCGCGGCTGACAGAACTTCAGGAAAATTTCATTACACTCGCTCATACGTGAAGTACTTTGCCGTCTGTTCTCGGTGAACTGATACAGCATGGGCTGCCACTTGCGAGTGGGAGTATTTGACGTAAGTCTCAGTCAAACCATCATTGCTGAAAACCATCCTTGATGTTCACGTTAACAAGGGTCTTCCAGTAATGAGGTGGGATTGAGAGAAATGCGCGCACAGCCCTAGTGCGCTTCATTTAATATATGTTTAAGTGTAATGAGAATGAACGAATGAGGTCGCGGAATATATGTGCATGAATTTTGAGAAAAGAGATTGAATCAATGAGCGCTGTGAGCACTTCAGCTTCTGACCATTCTAAAAGGTTTCTAAGAGTGCGTTTCCCAACAGTATGTTCAATGACCATCTGTGCCAGAAACTTCTTTCAGTAACACACTTTGTATCGATAAACAAAGCCGATATGATCGAAGTTGGGTATTAAAATGGGCTGGAGAACAAAAAGGGAAGAGGGCAGCTTGCTTAACAGATCCTTGTAACTTAACAGGTCCTTGTAGCGATGTCAAACTGGGCACGGTGGTTTAATATAACAGACATGCGCTGCGCACATACGCCAATGGATAGTTCAATAGTACGCACACACATATATAGAGAGAGCACATACTTTTGCTGACGTATTTCAGTAATGTCATGTATGTCTGTGTACTCAAAATACCTACACCCGTTGTCCTCGTCACACTTTACACTTTCCTGCGTGAATGAATGCACAGTGTGTCATTCCTGTGTGATTGAATACACAGGCATGATAACAGCCTGTTTTGTGGGTATAGTAAGAAATGAGTAACGAACATGCCAGAATAGGCATGCGCCCGAGGAAGGCAGGTTGAGCTGCCTCTCCCACCTCCACTCTTCACCTAACGGGGTAGGGGGGTGGTGGTGCAAAGTCCACCGAATGCGTTTACTCAGCCGGACCTTAGTCTTCACTGTTCAAAGAACAGGGCTATAGTCACAACGTTTTTTGACAACTATAGAGGTCGAAGACCTCTAATGGTAGAGCTGGTCACTTGCCACCTTCTCCCCCGATAAGTTAGAAAGCAAAGGCAGGCTATCGTCAGAGCCCCCTAATCGCTTCATTTCAGTTTTTTTTTCATCTATTGTGAAGCATGTTATTTTTCCAAGCCATAAAGATAAGCGAGAGGGGAGGGGACATTGTTATTCCCTAATGGGAATCCTGCCTACTCATATGCACGTCAGTTCCCATCGTGAAGGATAACGTTATCAGCCTACTCATTTCCCTTTGAATTGGTCCAGGTTCCAGTGTTCGCCAATGTCGAGAGAATGGACGGTGTGGTTAAAGTAGGAGGGTCAACAGAAGTTCTGTTCGCGGCTGTCAAGCAAGTTCTAAATTGCACGTGAGTGTGCTCAGAACCATGCAGTCGTGTTTCTGCGTAATTCTGAAAAGGCTTGTTGCCCGCTGTATAAACACAAAGCGATTATTGACTTTCGTTGGCAGGCAAATGAACAGGAAAGAGTGAACGTTTATCCTGGTTATGTTTCTTGCATCACGCTGGAGCCTCGAAAGTGTGACGTAATTGAGCACACTTCTAGATGGAGCAGAACCAGTAGTTGAGAGAACATTGCGAAAAGGAGGTTTCTTAATGTAAGCTGCTAACTTAGTACGAAGAGGTCGTTGTTTTTTTTTTTGCATTTCCGGTCACGGAGATGAGTGTTCATGAATTACAGAAGCTGTAATAATCATTAAGAAAAACTGTTTCTGTTTTAATTAATTACACTAAATAAATAAATAACAATAGTGACTAAGTAAATAAAGGGCGGACTCAGTAAAATTGCGTGCTCTATTATTGCAGATACACTTACGTCATACCAGAATTGGCTACGTTTGGACAAGTAGACTCTCGTGGCAAGTGGAATGGTGTCCTGGGAGCCATTCAGGAGAACGTGAGCTGAATGCCAGTATTTTTTATCTGGCAGCTTAAGTTGACTTTACTGGTGTTGCATTTAGCGTGAAGCCATGTTGTCTATCGGCCCTTGCATATTGGTTGAAACAGGGAAGCTTATTGCATACTAGTAACTGCACTTAAGGTGAGTACATCTGTCTTGTGTAACAAAATGACTTCAGTGGGACGTAAAAACAAGAGAGCATAGACACTATGTAACAGCACTGTGATGCTATCACTCATTACAGAAGAAACCAAAGAGAAAAGAGAACACAAAAAGTCACTAACCTTGAACCGAATCACCTGTTTTTGCGAAGAAAAGCAACAAAGAGGAATAACTCAAGGACAACTGTGCCAAGGAAGTTCCGGGATATTTTCTCATCGCTCTGATAAAAGTTGCGTAAATTGAATGTGCTGCTTGGTTAGAGAATATAATTACCTTGTTAATAAAGATGAAAACAATGAGGTTCCCGAAGATGGAACGAATAGGACGTAAATTTGTCCTAACAATGAGGAGTTCTCAGAAAGGTACAAAGCGTAAAGGAACGTGCAGACTGTGATTATGCAGACTGGTATAAATTTGGTCATTTGCCCCCCCCCCCTTTCATCCGAAGGTCACGCACCACGTGACACTCCCTAGCAAAAAAAGAAAAGGAAGAAAGAAAATTTGGCCGATCCCTTATACCTTTAAATCGATGTCATGCGAAGCATACGGAAGGAACGTGACTGTGTTGTAATTTTTTTGAGTGAAACGTAACAAAATTACGCTAAAAATATGTACAAACGTTGTATGAACAGAGAGATGTTAAACAGTCTCATATTTACTGTTGTGTAATGATGTCAACAGCAGCATGGGTATTAGCAACACCAGACGCGGTATGCTGATTTGAAGCGCTTGTGCCCGTGAGGATGGCGGCCCTGGACACTGCTAGATAAATGAACTTCAGTGGATGGCACTTCACTAATTGTCATTAAACCAACATGACGGCTGTATGATAGATAATATGTACCGTTTATAAAATTGTGTTGCCAGCACTGCAACCAGAACTGGGGTTTCATGAACATTATAGTCTACTTAAAAAGCAGTTCCGAGACCTGGCAAGGCTGTGTGGTAGAATACTTTATTCAACGCAGAATATTGGGGTTTGATTCCTGCTGTGACCATATTTATTCTATGCATTCGTCGGGTAAACGGTGCCGATGTCATTTTTTAGGGGCGATGCTCATGAGGGCAGACCTACAAATGGCGGCAAGAACGTTCAAAAAAAAAAAACCTGCTTTGTTCACGTCAATCACAGCCAACAAAACTCAAGACAAAGATGAATGCCTGCATAATCACAAAAAAACGGGAACATATGAGTACAACGAACTATATGTGTGATAACCCATACGATCCCCCGCGCCATCTATCTGCCCTTCCGTCCATGCATCTGTCCGTCCGTCAATCTATCGGCGCGCGTCCATCCATCTATCCTTGCATCTGTGAAGACGCCCGCCTGTTCATCCGTCCGTCCGTTTACGCATAAGTACACCTGATCCTTCATTTGTGGGTACGTCCATCCATCTGTCCGTTCTTGTGACTTGAGCAAACACATTATGAACCTTGGAACCTACATCTACGCCCACTCATCGTCCTTCACTCCGTGGAGATGCACTGATTTTTCATAACGCTCTCAAACTAAAATTACTAAAGTCTGTTCGCACCGTTCCTTGGTTTATATAAACCATCAGTCACCGTCAGAGCAGTTCGATTAACTACAGTTGATCGCAACCCGACGGGATGGCTGCACCGTAGGAATACATATATAATGTTTACAAAACTGGATAGCCATCACTTCATTCGCAGCGTCACAAGCATTACAATCTCATTAAAAAGTAGTTGCGAGACCTCGCTTGGCTTTGAAGTAGAACACTTGGTTGCCACGCAGAACGCTGAGCTTCGATTTTCGCTGGAACTCTGACACTTTTCCTTAACATTCACCGGGCCAACGCCGCCGATGTCAGCGTTTTATTAATGGTGATGCGGCAGATACTGGCACAGACACACCCGCGGGTATGTGCCACTGTCTGGTGGAAAGTTTGATGACGTATGCGACGGTATTTTGGCAGTATTCATGTCACGACCAGTGAGTTGTATTCGTAAAACCATCTAACCCTCCCATGCTAATTTCGGTTTACTTCAAGTTTAGGATCACGAGAGCACCCAGACGTACGCGGCGGGATAGATAGATAGATAGATAGATAGATAGATAGATAGATAGATAGATACGCTGAAAGTCGCCGAAGTTTACTAAGAAATGCTTCGCATTTAAAAGTTGTCAAGCCTGCACAGAACAGGCTGCACAGCCACAGCGAAAGCTGGAACAGCGTTCTTCTAAGAGCCCGCTGTAGGTGATTTTGGCCGAACTATTACAAGTACACATGCAAGATACCCACTACGCTATAAACGACCGTATCTTTTCGGAAGTGTTGAAGAACCCATTGTGCCACTGTTCGTTACTCTGAGGATAAGCGAGGTACCAGCTTCATATCTGTAAAACATTATGCGCACTTTCTTTTTGCTTTGGCGGATGACGGTACTTAATGTTAGCTAGATGATTAGGCGTTGGACGCAAGTAAAAAGTTGGGGGATTCATGTGTCAGCGACGTAGCGTGTAATCTTTTGTTTACTTTAAGTTATTTCAATTTAATTGAGAATAATTGCATGATACAACTAAAAAAACCACAAATGGTGTTCTTTCTGCTTTCATTGTCTTAGTTGTTTGTCGGTCTCTTTAGTTGCGTATAATTAGAAAAACAAGCACCTCCGACCATTTTTTTATCATTCTGTCTCAGGGTCAAGCTCTTACGTATATAAAAAGGCTCTATAGAAGTATATTTAGAAGGAAGGAAAATAACTGGAAACGTCTTTCATGACTTGAGACAAGGTCCCTACCAACTGGCCGACCCAGCACGTCGCACGCTGCAGTCACTTGTTTAGCACATTCTTCGCCCACTCTTGCTTTCAGATTGTGGACGTCACGTTCCCCGTCATGGCACGTACGGGCGCCAGGGACACTGTTGCGGAGCCCACACCTGCATATTTTTCCACACCTATAGTCATCCTTGGAGGAAGGAACCAGACGGAAAACATGAATATGCAGGCGTATTTAGTCACTTTCGACACTCAGGTGAGATGCGCGGCAATTTTTAACCAACAGCTATTGAACTTCAATCTCTCATGTTACTGATTTATTTAGGTAAGTGACGCCGCTTATACAATTTACGAAGGTGAAGTGACGTAGCCAAGCAACAAGTGACGTAGCTTGTACTTAAGATTGAGGTCGGTTATGACGTTTTAAAGGGGCCCTGCCGCACTCTATGACCATAGTCAGATAACACTGCGGATCAGTAGGCGATGCCCCCGAGAGTGCAGGAGCAAAATAATATAGCGCAACATGCAGCCTGGAATTCACAGTGTTCTCAAGGTCAGATAAAACTTGCTTTCTCTAGTCTCGAAAAACGAGGGTACAAGCCGAAATCACCGCGTTCCAGGCCAAATATTGGCCAATGGCCATTCGAGCAAAGTGTGCTCGGTTGTTACTCAGGCCACTACATGATGCCGCCAGTTGTCCACATGTGCATGCGCGACCGCATTGAAAACCCACAAATTCGAAGGAAAGAGAGAGCGAGAGAAATAAAGTGCCTAAAGTAACCAGGCATGCGAAACCTATTTCCTTACCTCTTGCCATTCCTCCCTGTATTAGCTTCTAGCGCTTTTGTCGGGACAAGAAAAGAGAGAATGCTATTGAGAGTGTGAAAAAAAAATCTTTGTAACTTCGCCCGTACTGGACGAATTCCAATTTTTTTTCAGCGGCGAATTCATAAAGGAATAAGCTCCTTTAGTCAATGCATTCCGTAGCTACTTATAAAATTGTCACGCAGCCCCTTTAACTAAAAAAAAGGGGTGCCACTAAGGGCTATATAACTGTTCAGTTCAATTGTTCAATTGTCTCTATGAATTTCGTATGTGATTTTCTTTGCTGCCTTCTATAAAACATCAATACGCACTCGCTTATGGGCTGTAAAAGATTCTGCCACTCTTTTTTCCCCAAGATTAACCATACTTTATTCCTGCTTCAGCAAAGTCGCTCGGAACGCGTTAGAACGGCAGCATGATATCTCCGTCTCGGTGGGTGGTAAAGTAGACGCCATTATCACTCAGCAATAAGTAGCAACATATATTGAAAGTATTCTTTGAAGATATGGGTGCCTGATAAGACAAGCTTCTATAAACTAAACTTTCCAGAGTTGGTGCAAGAGAGAAATGAATGTGGCCTCAGTTAAATGCGCATGCCAGATCTCTGCTGTTCATCGTGGCGACTTTTTTCTTGCAGATTTGGGTTATGCTTTTTCTGGTTCAGGTTCTCGTCAGTTTCCTGTGCGCTGCCTTAGATATTCCTGACAGCAAGACCAGAGTTTCGAAGAAACGCTTCGCAGAGCTTTGGAATATGTATTTATGGGACTGCTTCCGTGTCATGTTTTACGAAGGTCTGCTAATCATTATCTCTATTTCTCTTGCCTGAGTAGTATCTATTCGGCGTGTCGATGCACCGTTGAGTGGACAGATAAATCGCAGTGGTTCACCCTGCACGTAGTACATGCCGCGTTTATGCAGAAACAATAGTTTCAAAAAAATAGCCGATTCTCATACTAGTACACATGAGAACTCACTCACTGAAAGCTCTTTAGTCCTTGCTGAAAACAAGACAACATACTTCATGCGCAATTCACGTGTTACCTGACTTTCACTTGATTGTTGTTTTCTATAGCAATATTGAGTTACAGCGCGTAATGCTAAATACTGAGCAGTAAATATGGCGTGTTGTGTAACCTACATTTCTCTATATATGTTCACGTAGTATTCTATAGCCGTAATTGGGCCAAGCAGTACTCGTGTTGTTTTGTGAAGGAGCAAGTGAGGCCAGTCAAGCTGCTCCTCGGGAGATTTGTCTTTCGCCATCTTGCGATGCAGCTGAAATGACTGGGGCCCGTGTAGAGAGCAATGTTAGTGCACTTCAAAGAAAACCGTATAGTTGCGATTTTCGGGGCTCTTCACTACGGCGTGTCTCATATAATATACTGCTATCTGCACGTAAATCAGCCACTATAGTTATACTCTTCCGTGCTCTGCAGGGCAATTTGCACTATAGCTGTACACTTTTGGGCTAAATGACTTACAATATTAAGTTGATTTTTAACAATTGAACCTCACAAAATGACATTTACCTAACTAAACTGGGTAACATAACTGCGGAAAATTTTATTGACGTGCCATGGGGACGAAAAAGTTTGTTTTTGGGAAGCGCTATTTTCAAACCCGCTGTGCACCACAGAAAGCCGACATGAAACGCCATCTCTTTGAGCTTGAAAGGCCGGTGAACAACTACGAGGTCCGAAAATTGTTATATAGAGAAATATGTGCACTTTTGCTTTGTTTCAAAGTTTTGAGTGGCTCGCCAACTTTCCACCTCACAGGGAAGTGAAGGCATAGCCCGTCAGCGTGATTGGTATAGACCAATCGACGAGCTGCGTGCTACGTCAAGTCACCAATCAGCGACTTTGCGTCAGTGCGCGTGAAAGGAGAATCGGCCAGGCGTAGGAAAGGAGCGCGAGAATGGGTTTTCCAAATGGAGGCTCTGCATGGTGCACACCGCTGTACTATTCAAAAAACGTGATTGCCGTGGTCTACTCTACGAGATTTCAAGCTTCTTTAGGGGGTGTAAAAAAACAGAGCCTGTTGACTGGCCCCCTAAGTAAAGTAATGTTTTCCATGTGAGAAATTCATGTTGAAGGTAAAAATTGTTTGCTTCATAATTACTTTCGCTTGCTGAGCAGTGACCCCATTTCGTGCCAGAGAGACTGAAGAGTACATACCGATGCCCTAAATTAGTGACGTCATTTATTACTCTTCGCTACTCAGTTATCATTCTCGGATAAATAGACGGGCTGTGATTATCCCTTATACACCCTCCCAAATCCAGCCCACCTGGCAGTCTGAAATTTACCCGCTTGAATTCCATAGATTGGGGGTGGCTGACGAGTCACACAGTAATCTGGCTGTTGCTGCCCGAACATGGTATCGACGGCATGATGTTTTGAAAATCCACAATTCACGCTGTGTCGATGCATGCTTCTCTAACAAGTAACAAGCAGCTGTTATAAATCCTTTTACAACATGGCCACACGGTATAGTTGAGCAGACGTACTGGGTACGATGAGAGCTTGTTAAGTACTTCATTTTTGTGCAAATTGAGATCGAAATCATCGAGAGTATTTTGTAGCAGGTAGCAGGTATCGTAGCATGAAAGCATGACTAGGAGCACTACTTCAGTTGTGGTACGGAGCTTAGAGCTTCAGCTCGGAGCTTCAGGGCCTAGCCTGCTCCGGGCCCGACGTGATGACTACTTCACCCGGTCCCGTGCCACCTAGGTCTTCAGGTAGGACGTAGGCCATGCAGTGCTCTATAAGTATCAGGTCATATCAAACTACCATTCAGGGCTACCACTTTGCCTTCTCCTAAATAGACCTCCGCTTCTCGCAAAATAAGGTGGTGGAAATTCTCAATTCCTTCTTGCTTATTTTCTCCACTTTTTCTATAAAGCATCACGAAGAATTCCTCGAAAGACAATGAACCGCCTCCTATTCGCTACCTGGCTTCTCACCCTCCTCGTGCTCATCAACGCCTTCGCCGGACAAATGAGCGCCTGCCTGATGGTGAAAACCAAGGCCCCGAAAGTCAACTCAATCGCGGACATCGCCCGTCGACCGTACACGAAAGTGTACACCCTCAAGCATTCGGAGATTACCCGCTACCTTAGAGTAAGTTGAAATGCCCTACGCAGTCACTTCAAGCATTGCTGAAATAATCATATCACGTCACTACCACGCGCGCATTCGTATATGTGTGAAGTCGGGTCAATGAAATTTCTTACGTCGAGAGTGACGATGTTTGTAAGTGTGTCGGCTTTTGTACGCCACACAGTTGAATCCACCTATAACAATGCTCATGTGACACAAAAATGTTATTATTATAATTGATAATTGTTATAAACGGGTTGCACAGGAGGGAGGCTGTTGTGAGAAAACTTGATTATCGAATTTCATATACAGACAGACATCAGTAACAAGGGTTGATGATTGATATGTGGGGTTTAACGTCCCAAAACCACCATATGATTATGAGAGACGCCGTAGTGGAGGGCTCCGGAAATTTAGACCACCTGGGGTTCTTTAACGTGCACCCAAATCTGAGCAGACGGGCCTACCACGTTCACGCCTCCATCGGAAATGCAGCCGCCACAGCCGGGATTCGAACCCGCGCCCAGCGGGTCAGCAGCCGAGTACCTTAGCCATCCGGTAACAAGGGTAACAACGGTGCTAATTTTACGGACATTCTTAAAAACGGACCCTTTCGCGAGACCACCACATGCGTTATGGAATCAATGTAAGACAGCATGTAAAAGATTGGACTTCTTATCAAAATACATGCTCTAAAGTTTATTAACAGAAGCCCTCACCACTACCACATAAAGCACATTTTCAAACTAGCTTTGCCGCAGCCTTTTCACGCTGCGCAGTGAAGCAAAACTGCAAATTAGAAGGGGCGCTGGGGCAAGTCGGAGTTAGAGGCGGCGGTTTAGCAGCCTGAATTTCCGGTTTCTTCTTTCTTTTATAACAATATCGTGCGTCATTAGTCAATATATTTTAGTATTAACATATATTAGTTAAAATTGATGTTTATAACTTGACTACTTGCACAACAGTGTCCAGTGTCCGTCAAGAACAACCAAGAAATATTTCTGATTATAGGTTTTGGTATAATTTGCAATTCTTAAGTCAGAAAAACAAGTAACAGCTGCACTGAAAAGTTATATACTTTGATTTTACTTGTAGCGCCTTCTATTGAGAATAAGAAAAAGCACAAATTTGTAATATGTGTCCTCTAGCTTAATAGGTGTCGCCCATCTTTGAGGCAACGTATTCGGTCGATACACTAAGGCCTGATGAGCCTGCCGTTGGACTTGAGTGTGGCGCTCAAAAACAGTGCCGAGAAATTCTGAGCGTTTGTTGACGAAGCTTCTGAGGAACAAGCTAAGTCAAATACAAGTATCCTTCTAGAACTTGCGGGTCATACAGAGCACGGCGACGACTTAATAGAATACATCCGAGGTGAGCGGCAGCCATTTTAGCGGCAACGACGAAGTTATTACCTAGCGGAAGTCGCTGCCAGCCAAGGGCTGATGAGTTCTTCATCCCTCGATTCACTTTGTGGCGATTATGTCGACGCTGCGGATGTCTGGATCATCCTGAACTGGACGTTTCGGCCACCGTCATCGGTAGTGTGGACGCCGAGGGACTCCGGCGTATGAAACGCCGAAAAAACACCGACGAAAACACAGTATATAGTTAAGCCTCTAGGAGCTTCGCTCCTAGAAACTTCATTTCAGAATTTCGCACATGCAGATGGGTGTCGGTACCTTTCGCGGAACCTGCGTCAGCCCGGCGGATATTTCCTCTATTAGATATCAGATAGGCATTCTTTCAATTGGCATCACAAAGTGGCATTTTGTCCAAATCCTGCCCCCCCCCTCTCCCCAATCTACAACTTCTTAACTGTCTCGGCCCTTGCTTGACTAATCTTGGGATCTGCGGCTCGCTACCTCAGAATAGTTTGATTCTTTTGGCATATGCAGTCGATTCGTTACACTTGAGTAAAACAAAAGCTAGACAGGCCGTCTTATTGAAACAAAATAATAACTGTATTATCGGTTTTAATGAGTTAAATATGTGAGAAAATTGTGAAGACATAGGTTACAAATGATCCGATTATCCCACAATATTTTCTTCGAGTACGTATTTCTGCTCCAGAAGATGGCACACATATATAAGCGTGATTTCAAGTGGAAATCGTCGTAGCCAATAAGGGCTGTTGTTACTGTTCAAATTAAGCTGTCTGTGTGACAGGCATTCTCGTAATTGAGCACGTATGTTTTTGTTGATGCCGTAAATGTGCTCAAAATTAGCGGGTCGTACAAGTGAACACTGGCAACAATTGGCAACGATGAGCAATGTACCATCCGGACTAGCAGCGTTGCAGAAACTTTGTGAAATCCGTGCCGCACCACTTGACGGCTAGGAAGAGCGCCGAAGCAAAGTCATGCCGGTATGTGCACTCAATGTTTCGTGCTCGGCCCATTTTCGAACTTTCATTGCTTTAATATTATTGGGATAGCAAATACATTGCCACCCGCACGTAGTGGGTCGATGGCAAGAGCGGCTCTCAATCTTGAGCAAAAAAAAAAGAAGATGGAGTGTTTTTTCTCTGCTCGAGAGCCAGCCACGACTGACGCATTGTCCTGGAGTTAGCTACTCGCGGTGCTTTCATACCCCCCCCCCCCCGTAGTTGTGATCCATCGTGACAATGAACACCATCGGCGAGCTTTAGCCGCCGCGCTCGTTTCGTACAAACTCTCAATCAATCTTGTGACGCCATGCGTCATATGTTCAACAATCGAGTTAAAACATGAGCGCTGCCAACGAACGTGGCTGAAGCTGAGATGAAACACGCTGGCCATCTCCATGGAGGGCCCATGCAATTGCACGACTTTGCGGGTGAGAGCTCTCGTTGATAACTCTTCAAGCAGAAAGGAAACACCCCGCCAGTCATTTGTCACGCGAAATGCGCTGCAGAAAGATGTTTAGTAGCGGGCTGTGTGCATCTGAAAGGAAAAGCGTACTTTAAAGGGCCTGGTCGAGCTTGGCCGTACGCACCGCGTAGCCTTATGAGCGGATCAGTGGAAGGCTCATACCTCTGCACGCTCTGATTTCACTCAGTCCTTATGTTACAGCGAGAAAGAAACGATAAAACTTACCAAGGCACACATAAAACAAACAAAGCATAGAAACGGGTGGTCGCTCCAGGGAGCGACCAGATTCCTCTAATCCAACGATTTGTAGAGTTACGCGAGATCGTATCCAAAAATGAGCAATCACCTAGCCTTACTTCGTGTTTAATTTCAGCTTTTTGCTGTCGCATTCATGTATCACCATTTGAAGCCATTCTGTGATTTCAACAGCTTCATTGTCAAAACTTACGTGCAGACGACCAATCGATCCGCTGAGCAAAAGGTGTGGAGCATGGTTCTGCGTGACAGAAGCGACGTCCACGGGCTCTACCGCTACCCGGAAAGCATGATGGCTGAAGTCCTCCAGGGGAAGGCAGTCATCATTCTAACAGAGATGGTGTCTCTAAATCAGGTAGGTTGTGCCATGTGTCCTCCACTGAGCCTCTGATGCGAAAGAAAGGTGGTTGTTTCGGTGTCGTCGCCGTCATCATCATCATCATCATCATTATCATCATCAATATAATTTGAACGTCTCTAGACGAAGGTCTCGCGCGATTATCTCCAAACGAACATTTCCTGCGTGACCTGATTTCATTTCATGCCTGTATGTTTCTTCCTTCCGCCAGTCCAAGTAACTCTATGCGATCCGTGGCTGCACTTTACATTTCCCGGTATATATTCTGACAATTTAACTGCCCATCTGCTTTTAATCTTTACCTTCATAATAAGAGCACACGGGAAATTGAAACATACACGGCATTCTCGAAAATTGAGGAGAAGAACCACAACAGTGAAACCCCACGGTGTATCTTTCCGCCGAACAAGGGCAAGAGATGGAGAGAGAGAAACAACTTTATTGAGCTCGAATATTTGATGGTGCGTGCTAGCAACAAACGGGGTGGTTTCCTCTCCTCGGGATCAATAAGTTTCAAGTAATTTTTGGCCATCAGGGGCGAGATCAGCGTCGAGTATAAGTAAACCAACACGCACCCTTCCTTACAAAAAAAAAAAGAAAAACTGCCAGATCCAACGTACTTTGTTTATCGATGTTATGGGAACCAGGCGCATGGAGGCGACTGTGTGCATGGAGGCTTTATTATGAGCGAAACGCCATGAAGTGGCGCTGAACATTATATCTACAAGTCAAATCAACCGGGAAAAGCAGACACGAACCCAAGAGCTGGTGGGATGAGGAAGTCAAGGGAGCCATAGTAATGCGCCAGGGAGCCTTCAGGGAACACAACATGTATGCTAAACACAGGGGTGAACCAGAAGATGATGTCAAAAGAAAATGGGATGACTTTTTGAGCTGCAGAAGGAAAGCATCCGATATGATCAGTGAAAAGATTGGGAGAAAGGGACACAGTAGATATTGGACACACTAGATATGGAAGATAAAATAACTAATCTTCTAAAGGATACTTTAAAAAACAACAATGTAGTTATCAAATGAGAAGAACAGGTATCTGAACCTATAGAGATACAACGTGGGCTTCGACAGGAATGTCCCTTGTAACCTTTGTTATTTATGTTGTATCTCCGGGGACTGCAAGACAAATTAGAGGGGAGTCGACTTGGCTTCAGCCTCTCTTTTGCCAAGGAAGAAAACACATTTAACAGTCATTACCAGCATCGATGTATGCAGATGACATAGTATTAATAGCCGACAACAAGGAAGATCTGAAGAGATTGATAGACATCAGTGGTAATCAGAGAGATAGATTAAATTTGAAGTTCAGCGGGGGAAAATCAGTAATCATGATTTTTATGATAGCAAAGGCAGTGAGCATAAGTTACAGGAAGTCATACTAGAAATAGTGGATAAATACAAATAGTGTGGCGTAGGAATAAATAATGGGGCTGAGTATTTAAGGGAGCACGAAAGGCACGTAATGACTAAAGGCACCAGGAGAAATGCAGCTGTATTTAAAAATAGGGCACTGTGAAACTACAATAGGTATAACGTTGTGAAAGAGATTTTGAAAGGTGTCATGGTCCCGGGTTCGACGTTCGGCAATGCGGTCTTGTGCATGAAATTAGAAGTTCAAGCAAGATTGGAAATTGAACAGCGTGGCATAGGTAGACTTGCTTTGGCAGCACGCGGGAATACCCCAAATCAGAAGGTACAGGGAGACATGGGATGGATATCTTTTGAGTGCAGGGAAGCTAGCAGCAAGATAGAATTTGAGGAGCGATTGAGGAAAATGGAGAGAAGCGTTGGGCTAGGAAGATTTCAATTACTTGTACATGAAGAATGTCGATACTAAATGGAGGAAACGAACTCGAAAACAGTCAAGCAAGTATTTAGAGAACAGCAGAATACTGAGCCAAAAGGAAACATCGGTTAAGGAGAAGGTGAAGGAAACAAAGAGGGACATGTGGAAGATGGGAATGCTCACGAATTCATCACTGGATACCTACCAAAGTTTTAAGCAGGAAATTGCAAGGAAAAAGATCTGCGATGATTCTCGGGATAGTTCTCGGCTCTTCGAGGCTAGAACGGAAGTATTGCGGACCAGGATGTACCGAGCAAAATACGAAGGCACAGACACGGTATGTAGTGCGTACGGAGAGGAGGAGGAAACGGCTGAGCATTTGATAATGTTCTTTAAAGGGATTCACCCTATAGACGAAAATAATGGCGCCGAATTTTTCAGAGCATTGGGGTTTAGGGACAGTGAAGGCAAAATAGACTTTAAATTGGTAGAAATAACCTGGAGAAGGTTGACTGATTGGTGACTACAATCGAGGCGCGAGTGACACTCAATCAATAAACACACAGTGACAGTACTAAGCTTTATGGCTAAGTGGCGTGAGCCACCACCCGATCTAAAGGGCACAGCCGGATCTGTCCATCCGTCCGTCCGTCCGTCCATCCATCCATCCATACGTCCGTCCGTCCATCCGTCCGTCCATCCATCCATCCATCCATCCATCCATCCATCCATCCATCCATCCATCCATCCATCCATCCATCCATCTATCCATCCATCCATCCATCCATCCATCCATCCATCCATCCATCCATCCATCCATCCATCCATCCATTCATCCATCCATCCATCAATCCATCCATCCATCCATCCATCCATCCATCCATCCATCCATCCATCCATCCATCCATCCATCCATCCATCCATCCATTCATCCATCCATCCATCCATCCATCCATCCATCCATCCATCCATCCATCCGTCCTGAGCACGCACAGGCATACGTTAAGCAGCTGCATGATTTATATAACCAGTTCTTTAATTGATTGATTGATATATGTGATTTATTGTCCCAAAATTATCGTATGATTACGAGAGACGCAGTAGTGGAAGGCTCGGGAAGTTTCGACTATCGGGGGTTCTTCAACGTGCACCCAAATCTGAGCACGCCGGCCTACAGCATTTTCGCTTCCATAGAAAATGAAGCCGCCGCAGCCGGGCTTCGATCCCACGACCTGTGGGTCAGCAGCCGAGTACCTTAGCTGCTAGATCGCCGTGGTGGAGCAACCAGTTCTTTACAGTTGCGTAACGATGACAACAGAAAGACGAATATTATTAACGCCAGAAGCGGCAAGCTGATATGAAGCGTTAGTGCTCTCGAAGATAGTAGCCACGGACACTCTTACATGATTGACCTTCGTCGTATGGCAAATAACTACAATTGACGGTAACCTGACGTGCCGCCTTTGATATAAGGGTACATATGCAATAATTATAAAATTGAATTGCCAGCAGTCACAAAATTGACGTTCCGCGAAGATCAGGGTCTTTTTGAATAGTAGTTGCGAGACCCAGCGTTGCTCTGTGGTAGAATACTTGACTGCCACGCAGTATGCGGGGGTTCGATTGCTAATGAACCCTAAAACTTACTCTTTGCATTCAACGGGTGATCGCTACAGATGTCAACGTTTGCCTAACGCTCACGCGTTCAAAATGCCCATTAGTGTACCCGCCGTTGATAATGAAATAAAAACACAAATTGCCTGACAGATACACACCAGTGGCACATGCCCACTCGAGGGGATGTGTCACTCTCAGGCGTAAAGTGTTCGGCAATGTACGAAACGAAATCGTCACATTATTCATGTCATGAGTCATGACCAGCGAGTCGCATTCGTCAAACCATCTTACTCTCCTATACTAATTTTAGTTTATACTCCAAGTGAAAGGAGCAGTGACACCAAATTATGAACGCGAGATGTGGCGTTCATTCGATTGCTATGCATGCGTTTTTTTAGCGAAGTATGAATTGCGTCCGTTACGTAGAAGTTACTCTATGTCGAGCGTGAGGAGCACCCAAGGCTCATCGGTGCGTTCCCGGCCATGATGCTGTGTCCGGCAGGGGACACAGCTGTACAGCAGGGGCGCTATTCTCGACGGGTACAACTTGTAGACTGTCTCCTTCGGCCACCACTGAATGGTCCAAGCCAGCCAGCACCACGCACCCTGTTTCCAGTGATTGTTCCGCAATGTCATTCTGACTTCACAAAACCTTCACCACTCCCGGTATAAATGAGACAGACGGAATGCGTTTCACCGCAACAAATGCTGCCCCCAGAGATCCTCTTTTAGATTCACGTCTCCGAGGCTGTGCATGAACTTCTATCACATTTGCCCTTGAATGGAGTTTAACCAGCCTGATGCACTTGGAAAGTCGGTGCGCATTTTCGGCATCATTCGGAAACACCATAGAACCTGTTCATACGCAAGTTTGGGCTTGTCTAAGTGTCCTGCTACTGTACATTCCTCCCATGTGATGTAATGACGTGCTATTGCGCATGTGGTACATGGTGGGCATAGTGTGGAGGTTTTGCAAGATCAAAGTTAGTTGTGAGCTGACGCTCCTTCCTGTCGCCTATTCATCTACAATAGTTTGCATCATTTAATTTTCTTGAAACGATTCTCCCGCTTCCTTTCTCATTACGCTGGGAATGTGCTGACAGGCTCGAAGCTCCAAGTCATTATACCTTGATTATCAGCCAGCACTTTCGCCGGGACATAAAAGGAAAGTGCTTAAAGCACTCTACTAGTTTCTGTAACTTTGCTTGTTCTTGGCGTGTTGGGTAAATTTTTTGCGGCAACCGATTCAGGAGGGATTGAACTCCGACACTGAAGTCATTCCATGTCTACTTTAAAAAGTGATTAAGAACTTCCTTAGGATAACTAATATTTTGGACTCCTAGGCCCATATTCACAAACCACCTTTATCTTACGGTGTTATTCACTGGCAGATTTAAAGAACTTCCGTTAATGCTTTCTTCTACTCCACGCGGAGCAAGTATATTCCATTGTTAGATTGAGAGCGCAGCCTGTATGTTCCATTCTCAAATCTGGAGCAGCTCCGTCACGACATCCACTCTACGGGGCAACTGTTTAGGAGGGTTCTTGCTGCATCCCTCGATGATGTGGTCTAAGGTTGCGGCCTGTGTCTTGAAAAGGGCGCAGGTAAATGTGAATAAGGCTGGGTATATCTGTCTGCATATGTACGGGGAAGAGAATGAATGTTCAATTGGCAGATTCCCGTCAGTTGCCCTCCGCCAAAGTGGAGTGCTCTGGCGTAGAGTTATTCAGCTACTCCCCATCTTCCATTAGATGACACCATTAATCACATGGTTTCTTTAATTTTATGTGTTCTCAGGACAGCTGTCCAAGTGTCGGCATAGCCGATGATGCGAACTAAGGCGAAAGAGAGCAAACGCGAAGTATGGCGCAATGACGAGCCACTGGCCTATATCTCACTTTTTTTATTCAAATAGAAAATAAACAAAGGAGTTTTGTCACCGTTGCTTGGCGACGGCTACCCCTTTCCACTTATTTGGTACAAATAAAAATATGAAAAAACAATGACATATATACATATATACAGTCCTATATGGATGAGAGCAAAAGTTCTCTTATATGGGCAGAACAAACACCTAGACGACACGCTCACTTTTAACTTTTGTCCGCTCAGTAGTCGTCACAAATGTTCGTTTCTCCGAAGAAGTGTTGCAGCACCTTCATTGCTTTGCCGTTTGTTTTGGATGGACATGGACCTAGTATTTTATTCAACCCGAATGGTCCCTCAGGATCTAACCTATGCAGTTCTTGTTCTAGTCGCTTTCGGTGTGTGTCGTGTTTCGGACAGTCGAGCAAGAGGTGACAGATATCCTCATCGTCATGGCCGCATGAAAATGCTGACGATGTTGAACGATGAATACGAAGTAGAAAGTGCTTTGTGTAAGCAGTTACGAGTCGTAGGCGATGAATGAGTGTGTCTATACGTCTTGGAAGGTCACGGTCTAATTGGTATTCAAGATTAGGATCAACTGAATATAGAATAAATTCCTTTGTTTTTTCTGTGAACCAGGTAGACAGGCATAATTCACGTTTTGTTGTTCTTAAAATTCTATTTACACTATATTGAGATACCGGAATGAGGCACGTTTGCGTAGAATTATTAGCGGTTTTCGCCAACTCATCCGCCATTTCATTTCCCTCGATTCCGCAGTGACTGGGAACCCACTGAAATGCCACTCGATGATTCGACTTCGTAGCTTCTGAGAGCTCTTTTAGTATAGCGTATACTACACGCACGTCAATGTGCTTTGAAGTGGCATTTTCCACACATGCCAGTGCTGCCAGAGAGTCTGTAATTACCACTCATTTTGTTGGTGTCATTGACAGTTTAATAAACTTATGGCTAGCAAACTTGCTACGAGTTCCGACTTGTTGAAGAAGAGAGGTGACCCAACCGACATGCATATTCTTCGTGCAATTCCGGAATTATGAATGCTGATGTCGCTGTCTTTTTGGTGACGGAGCCGTCAGTGTACACGTGAGTGTATCCCTGGTACCTGTCAAACAGATGATGCGATGCCAACTGCTGGGTGGCAACGGTTGGCACTTCATGTTTGCTGCGAAGTCCTTCTATTGACGTTTCAATAGTTGGTAGCTCAAGCAGCCATGAATGGGTAGTTTTGGTCCAGTGGCCAATGTGTCGACACAGGAAGCCGGGAAATGTACTGTTGGTACACAAGGTGTACGTGCGCTCCAGCACGGTTCACGATGTTGGATATGAGCGGATGGGAAGGGTTTTTCGTGACTAGACGAAAGAGGTGTCGAGATGTCTCGACATTTCTAATTACTATAAAGTTGTGTTCTCTTGCCTCTGCCAGTGTCAAAAAACTTGATGTTGCCGTTTGCTTCGTCATGCACGCTTACTGCTCAGTCGGAACTCGTGCGCATTTAGGGCTGGCACGTGGACTGCATGCGTTTGGCTCCCTTTGTCGTAACGGGGCTGTCATTGTTTCGCTCGTTACGCCACGCCTGCAGTGCACAGAGTGGTGTGCGTAGCACCAAGGAGGTTTAAAAAAATTTTGGAGTGGAAATAATTGCCCAGGAGTGAAGCCGCACCCACCGTAACAAAGCGGCTGCGGCAGCCATCTTACTAGATGCATGATTAGCTATTAGCGTTCAGCGATTGATAAGGAGTGTTTTTGTCACACGCCCAACGAGTGTGACAAACTTTTGGGTGAGATAGTGATCAAAGCCCCTCCTTGTGTTACTAGTTTTTCTTGGAAAGCCTCGAATGTGAGGTAATTTTCATTGGAGATTAAGTCGATGATAATTGTCTCTGTGGGTTATTTTATAGGAAACAATTATATTTTCATTGCCAGTTAACGTAGCTTTTTGACTTACATGTCAAGCCACTTGATGCCTCAGTGGGCACAACAAGAAAATTGAATGTTTTTAAATTTTTGGAAGGCAGAAGCTTGCTTCACTATTGTTGGCAAAGAATCGCGGGAGCTTCCAATCCAGCATTTTTTTTACCTCCTTGCGTAGCCCTGCATCACAAGCAATTTATGTGCAAATATGTACCAAACAACGTTATCCAGTTACAAGAGCAGCAAAGACGCGAAACGACTTAGGCGTAGCGCTAACGTGAAGCTGCGCTCAAAATTTGCATTACGGAATATTGTAATCATCACTGAATTATATATTGCATCTTTCCTCTATTGCTTGCAATTGTTTGAATCGATTCCATCCACCACGTGTCGACATTTTCATGGCTGATGCAACGCCACGTTTCCGAGAGAACGGTTGATTATTAAGCAAGCTCGGTTGGGTTTCGCGGTGCTGCCGAGGAAGCATTTATTAATGTATTCAGACGTCGTGGGAACCTCTCAGTGCTCTTTGCTTCTGTTGCCTTTAGCTCGTTAAGTATTCTGCCTCTTAGAAGACCAATACGTGAACAGCATCCTAGTGAATAGAGGTCCCGGAACTCCTACGCTCATGTCGGTATCTTGAAAAAGAGAACTAAAATCTTTCGCCAAGCTAACTTAAACGCTCGATGTTGAAAGAGCAAATATTATTTAAATTAGAATGAAGAATCGTTTTGCTTGGTCGGAACACTTTGTTCAGCTCTCCTGAATGAGAAACCGGGCCTTCGCAAAGATGAAGCAGGAATTCATTATTAGCACACAAGCAAACATTCGCAAAACGTATATTTGCGATCGTTTACGTAGCCTATTATAGGTAGATTTCCTATTTCATGAATGACAGTAAGTAGCATATGTTTAAATTATTCTATACTGCATGACGACAACTTTCCTTGACAGCACTGTAGAAGCTACACAACCAAAGTACATGCCTGCTACTAAGGCAACGAAAAAAAACGTGTTTACCCATACTTTTCTATGTTACCTTGCTGAAATAAATACCACTTTATTTCTTGTGAGACTAAAATGGTTGCGGGAAGCCGTGGGTAGGTTATTGTTCATTTTGCTAAAGCGCCTTCTTTTTCTTTCCATTTCTTAGACAGCACCACTCTTCCAGTACGTCTGTTTTCCAAAATAAACATGGCGTTTATGAAGTAGCTGGTCAGTATGCAGCCGCAAACGTACTGCTTAGTTCTTAGGGAATATTCTACTGGTAGTATGACGCTGAAAGGTATACTCAACTATTGAAATGTTGCTGTCTATCGAATTTTTCAGATAAACAGTTTTCGCTGTGTACTAACGTTCCGAGCGAAGAAAACCGAAACCCACCGCAAGCTGCTGGACTTCTGGGGAAGTCCCGCCTCCACAGCATTCGCTCCAATGTCAAGATAACTGGTCATTTAGCATTGCGGACTTACAGTACTACTTACAGTAGTACTGTCTGACACTTAGGCTGGCCACTGTTGGATACTGCTGTTTAAGTTCAAATAAACATAGTAATTCTTGTATCATAAAGATTTCCTCCAATGAATAGGAGATTAATTGATCCACCTACCTTTACTTTTTCTTTTGCCACTATGCGCAGCGGCACTGGTAGTATATACCATGCGGAACGCGAATAGTCGTGGCCACCCACCGAAACTATGGCTTCCGCGGCAATAATAACAGTTCTATCCCTACGTGAAAAGGCGTGTTTATAAGGGCAAGCGAAGTATAAGAATTTAGGATCCCTCTAGTCTGTATGTTATTTTATTCGTGCCTTTTCACAGGACCCAAGCCAACGGACTCATATTATATTTTTTTTGGAGGCTGAACGATTCCGTGTATTCTAGGCCAAGTATACTAAACAGGCTTCTAATGAGCAGACCTTCGGGGAAGTCATACTACTGAAACGACGCCATATCAAGAGACAAATGTACATGAAAAAAATTGGCAGCGTATCCACGGAATGAAAGATGGAGAGTGGGGCAGAGCATTCATCCGTCCATTCGTTCTTGCTTCCGTCCGTCTATGCATCCGTCTGTGTGACCGTCCATGCGTCCATCCGCCCGTCCATGCGTGCGTCTATTCGTGCGTTCGTCCCTGCGTTCGACCATGCATCCGCCCCTGCATCCGTTCATGCGTCCATCCATGCATCTCTCTGTGTGTTTGTTCGTTCACCTATTCAACACTCCTACTACCGCCATCTCGCATCTTTTCATCCTTTATTCCCCATATAGAAGCACCACCATCCAGCGTACATTCCAAGGACTGAACGAGAGGTGGCACACGCACCCTTTCTTACGGCTTGCACTTGGGGTCTTCTTCCCACCTTTAATTACCTCGAGTTAATGGTATATACTAGTTCGCTGTATTCATGGCACTGCGGCCCAACGCTTGCTGAACCTTTCTAAAACCAAAGAGGTTACGTCCGGAGAGTATAACGTAGGAACCCTTTCTTGTCAGATAGTGCTCAATGTACATGCCAATGCCTGCCAGCGGGGATCGCAGCGTGCGCATTAACTAAAAGCCGAATGGTCCTGTCTCTCGTTTCCTATTAGCAGTCATTGGCATGTACATTGACCATTATTATTTATTGTTCAACAATGCACAATCTCACCGGCACCACCTTAGAGGTCGAAATGTTATACTTGTTACATACTACAACGACTACGAGGGACAAACGGGTGCCGCTATAAGGAGCTTCGCCCCTAAAAAAGCAAACAAGAGACACAAGCGCCGCCTCTCAACTGAACTTTTATTAAATACAAACTCTTAGTGAACTTCGCCGACTTAGAGCGCATCTATCTATCTATCTATCTATCTATCTATCTATCTATCTATCTATCTATCTATCTATCTATCCCGCCTACGACTTTTAGCTCTCCTGGCCGTTTTGATAATGGTATCGATACCCAACTTGGTAGGGCACATGATGACTCTATGAAGAACATATTTGACGTCATAACATGAAAATAATGACATATATCTCATGAATGTCATGATTAACATTTCATGGTCCTGTAGCTCTTGCGGTGGTTCTGTTCACATGGCATGTTGCAAAGCTGGTATGCTATGACATGATTGTATGGTGAACACAAGCGGCAGACCCTAACATGAAAATCATTACATGCGTGGCATGTAACAACATAACAACATGGCACGCTCATGATGTGCTCGCGGCCGTTTCGCTAGCGTCACATATACTAAATTTGGTATATCGGTACGTGAATGGATGGCTGAGGTATGTGACTGGTGCAAACATGATAATCGTGAGATGCGTGTCATGTAACAATATGACTACATTCCACGCTCACGATGCGCTGGCGGCTGTTTCGCTAGCTTCAGCGATACCAAATTTGGTATTATGGGACGTGAATGGAAGACGAAGGTATGATACTGGTGCAAGGAAGGAAGGAAGAAGAAGGTGTTTAATGAGAAGGAGGAGAGAGAGAGAGAATAAACTTTATTGGGTTCCAGCATGCGGGATTCCCTCCGGCCGCGCAGGGCGTGGGGTTCACCCTATCTCACGTTACACTAGAAGTCCTAATGTCACGCGGGCCTAGACCTCAAGGCCTTCGTGCCCCGGCGCCGCTCGGGTTACTGAGGGTGTCCCCCTTTCGCCTTTGCAGCGCCAGTGCGACCTCGAGCTGCCGGACGGCCCTTCGCTGGTCTTCTGGGTCCGTAGACCCCACACGCTGTTCTACTTGCGGCGGTAACACCGGACCGTCCGCGCTGTCTGCGTCACATCCCCAGAGTATGTGAGCCAGGGTGGCTCTCGCGCTCGCGCACACACTGCACATTTCACTCACGTAGAGTTCGGGGCACACGTGTCGCGCTAGCGATGGGGTCAGCACAGTCTCGGTTTGGAGCTGGCGCAACCTCACCGCCTCCCACCGGGTAAGATCCTTGTGCGGAGGCGGGAAGCCACGCCGTTGCTCCCTGTACCACGCGAGGATGTCGCCGTAATCGAGCAGCTGCTCCTCGCCTTCTTCTTCGGTCGCCGTCGCGTCTTCGGAGGCGGGCGCGGCCGCGGTCCGGCACGTGGCGAGACCACGGGCCGCGGCATCCGCCTCCTCGTTGCGGTTCGGAGATCCTGGTATCAGGTCCCTACCCATGTGAGCCGGGAACCATTTTAGCGTCAGCCTCGACTTGGACTCGTCGCTTGCCAACGCCCTAGCAGCCGCCCCGCACACGGCTCCGCGCGAGAAGCTACGGATGGCCGTCTTGCTGTCACTGAGTATTGTCCGCACGCCCGGGGAGCGCGCCGCCAAGGCTATCGCCATCTCCTCGGCCTGGCTCGCGCTCCGCGTACGCACGCTGCATGACGTGACGATCTTGCCCGTCGTTGCGGCGACCGCCGCCGCCACGTAGGCGTCCTTGTTCTTGACTTGGGCCACGTCCACGTAGACGGCGCCCTCGTCGTTCTGATGTTGCAGCAGCAGCGCCCTGGCTCGCGCCGCTCGTCGTCCCTCGCTTTCGCCGGGACCCATGTTCTTTGGCAGCGGATACACCACCAGTCTTCGCATGGTTGACTCCGTGAGTGGAGACGTTTCGTGGTCCTGTTCCTCGGGGGAGGACAGGCCCACTCGTTCCAGCAGCCGCCTGCCGACCGCGGTGCGGCCCAGGCGCGTCAATTGAGCAGTACGTTGGGCCTCGCCGATCTCCGAGAGCGTAGGCATGTACGTGGACGCCCACCGCACGAACGGGACGGCAGCCAACCACATAGTAACGAAGATCGGGATAGCGACGAGACTCGTCAAGAGGGTCACGTCGAGGTCCCGAGGAATCCGAGAAGCGAGCCTCCTGCGACTGCTGCAGGCCTTTGCAGTTAGCCACGCAGCATACGCGGGGGCCTTTCACAAGTGGACGGAAGCGGAGAGGAAGCGAATCGACGCGGCCATCCGCAAGGCGTATGCGGGTGCCATGGGCCTGCTCAACGGCACCATGAGAAGGAGGAGAGGTCGGCCTTGAAAGCTGTTTTCTAGCCTGCTACCAACGCCGACTAAATTTCAAGGCCGAAAGGCTGCCGCAGTGACGTCAGAGGTTGGGGGCCCAGTTGCCCAACTGAGCATGCTCAGTAAGACTTTTTTTTTCACATATTTTATTCGGCCCAATCAAGCCGCAGCAGCTGCGAGAGCGGGAGCGTTGGTTCTCCTAAAACGTGAACGAAACACAGGCTTTCCGCAGCGTTCGCGGCGTAACTGGGCCCCCACCCTCTGACGTCACTGCGGCAGCCTTTCGGCCTTGAAATTTAGTCAGCGTTGCTGCTACTCCTGACGGGGGTAAGGTGAAAAGGTAAAGAAAGAGGAAGGTATGATGTGGGGTGAATGTGGTATATCTCAATGAGTCACTGCACACAATGTCTCGTTCGGTGTAGTATACAAACAAAAGTCTCTACATTAGCAGATTCTCTAAAAAAATTGCCCGCAGCTTCCCTCGGGGGAACACTGAGGAGGATGCGGAGCATATAATTGGTTAACGGGGTGTTAAAGTGCGACTTACTTGGGTCGATGGCTAAATTGGTTAACGTGGTTGTGAAATGGGGTGTTAAATTGCGACTTACTTGGGTCGATGGCTAAATTGGTTAACGTGGTTGTAGGAGGGGGTGTTAAATGAGTGAACACGTACACACGTATGCGAAAGGGCGGCGCTGGTCGAAGGGACGTCGATCATTGTGTTTGTGGATTCGTTGGAATTCATTTCACCGCGACCTTGGACGTCGACGCGCCGTACAAACCAACCGACGAGCGGCAACTGAGCGAGCGAGCGCTGACCTTGAGTATATATACGGCGCGACGGCGCATGCACTGTCAGCTGTTGAATGTTCTCGAAGCGCGACGGCGCATGCGCGTCCACTGGAGAATCAGGAGAATTGTAGAATGTTCTGGAAGGGGAGAAGCGCGCGCGGCCCAGATGGTGGGTGACGGTGCATGCGCGCGTCAGCTGTCGAATGTTCGAGAAGGGGGAGAAGCGCAACGGCGCATGCGCGCGCGTCAGCTGCCGATGTTCTCGAAGCGCGACGGCGCATGCGCGCGCGTCAGCTGCCGATGTTCTCGAAGCGTGACGGCACATGCGCGCTACATTATACAGCTAGCGAATGTTCGTGAAGAGGAGAAGCGCACGCGGTGTGTAGAGGAGGAAGGATGCACAGATGGTGGGGGAGTGAAGCGCGCGCGGTGTATAGAGGAGGAAGGGATGCACAGATGGTGGAAGAAGGAGGAGGAAGCTTGCGGACGGCGCCGCACTACCAGCCTCGAGTATTGGATGCTCCGCATCTAAAATGGGGATCTAAACGTGTCTTACATAGAAATGCGAGCAGGCCCTTTAAACTGTTTTGTTTGTGATCCACACGTTCCCAAGCACTCAAAGTTTCTCTTCCGAAAAAGGTCGGCAGTCTATGTCATCTGTGAGGCACTTAAGAGATTCTCTTTCAACAGCGCATAACGGGCACACACACAGGATGCACTGGTGCAAACATGATAATTATGAGATGCGTGTCATGTAACAACATGACTACATGCTATTCTCATGATGTGCTCGCGGCTGTTTCGCTTGCTTCACATGTACTAAACTTGGTTTTACGCAACGCGAACGGACGACATAGGTAAATGACACATCCAAACATGATAATCACGACATGCGTGTCATGTAAACACATGACTACATGCAACACTCTTGATGCAATCGCGGCCGTTTCTCTAGCTTCACATATGCGAAAGTTGGTATTACGTGACCTCAATGGATGACGAATGTATGTGACAGGTGCAAACATGATAATCATGAGATGCATGTCATGTGAGAACATGACTACATGCCACAGTCAAGGCGCCAATACATTTCGATGTCACGCGGTGCGTGATCTCGCCGATGTTCATTTCGCCACTCACGCCGGCGCAGCCACGGCAGGCGCTGGTCCTATCATACTCGCAGGCACGCGCCGCGCTGTGTTGCTCTGACGCATGCGCATTTCAGCGCGTACGGCGTCTCTCCATCACGAAAAGAGAGAGACGCAGTGTTGTCTGGGTAACGCATCGGCGCGAAATTCAGCATGTCGCATTTCGCACCGGTAGCCGTTGGGCTACGCCGACGGAATATAGAGTGCTCGCGTTTTGCAAACGTAGCGTTGCTGTGCCCAGCGTGCGCGCGCGTCAACGCTACATTGAAGTATATAGGGACCTTCATGATCTGCTACCGGTCGTCTTGCTGGCTCCACATATACCAAAATTGGTGTTACGCGACGCCAAAGAATGACGAAATACATGACTGGTGCAAACATGATAAACCTCAGGCGCGCGTCATGTAAGAACATGACAACGTACCACGCTCATAGCATGCTTGCGGCCGTTTCGGTAGCTCCACTCATACTAAATTTGGTATCACGTGACGTGAATATATGACGAAGGTAAACGACCCATCCAGACATGATAATCGTGACACGGTAGTCATGTGTGGAATCATTTACCTTCACCGCGTAACGTTGTGCTTATTTTAAAGAAACATATCAACATTTTTCACTCGTGCGTCGCATATCATTGATTCCCTCTGTGCATGGTCTCTGACAGTTTTTTCACATGTGGAGAACATCAATATATACCGACGCCTGGCTTCACATAGATAGGCCGTCTGCGCACCGAATTAAAATGCACAAATAACATGAATATATCGACCCATTCAAGTATAGGGTTTATCTATTTTTCAAAGCTATCGACGGACAGCTGACGAATAATTGGATTTATTTTCGTATGTACTAAGCCTTGATAATCTTTCGAGTTTCCTGATTAAGTTTTCGTGACACTGTGCTGGTTTTACTGGTGTGGGGTGTACATCCTCACTGCTGACAATGCGCATTCATACGTGATATTCCATTGCTACGTCCACCCGTAATATGTATCTTGTTTACCTACCTTAACAATAACACACCCTCCCGCCAGGCCAATGTATGCGGCACTTCATGACAGGGTTATTCGATAAACAACAACCAAGGCACACTAAACTTTTGCAGTTAGTTCTTAACACTACAGCCTACACTAATATTTGCATTTTTTTACATTTCCGCTTTTTTGTTTACATCATGACAAATTTCTCCTAATTTGTTGGGCACCGAAAAAAATTGGCAGATCCCACGTACAGTGGGAATCGATGATATGCGAAGCACGAATGAGGAAGGTTGATAGGTTACTTTAAAATCAGCACAACGTTACAAGACGGAGGTAAGTTATGCCGTACATGACATCGATGTCATTATTATCATGTTTGGACGTTTCATTTACCTTCGTCATCTATTAACGTCGGCTGATACCAGCTTTGGTATATATGAAGCCAGCGAAACGGCCGCGAGCGTGCTATGAGCATAGTAAGTAGTCGTGTTTTGCATGACATTCATCTCATGATTGTCATGTTTGGACTTGTCATTTGCATTCGTCGCCCATTCACGTCACGTAGTACCAAATTTGGTATGTGTGGAACTAGTGAAACGGCTGCGAGAACACTATGAGCGTAGCATGTAGTCATGTTTTACATGAAACGCATATTATTATTATCACGTTCAGACGTGTTATTTACCTTCGTATTCTATTCACCTCCCAATTTTGGTACAGGTTGAGCTAGCGAAACGGCGGTGAGTGCGTCATGAAAGCCCCAATATACTCCGACGCAACGTAGCCGCACGCGCTGGCTGGGCACAGCGACGCCACGCTAGCGAAACGCGACTGGCACGACCAGCGTCCGTCGGCGCAGCCCAGCGGCAATTGGCGTGATATGCGACAAGCTGCATTTCGCATCTACGACGTTACCTAAACGGCACCGCGTCTGCTTCTCTTCGCGACGAACGGACGCCATGTACGCTCAAACACGCATGCGTCAAAGCAACGCAGCGCCACCTGCGAGTATATGGCAGGCAGATCCACAATGGAGTTCAGTGGGCAGATCCACAGTTCTCTACAAGGGGGATATCGGCGCCTGGCTTGGCATTGCCAGGGTGACGCAATGAAACGATTGCCGGCGCGCACGCACACCGGGTCATGTTGAAGTGTATAGGCGCCTTGAGTGTGGCATGTCGTGATGTTCGTACATGACACGCATCTCATGATTATCATGTTTGCACCAGTCACATACCTTCGTCATCCATACATGTGGTGTAATAACAAATTTGGCATATGTGAAGCTAGCGAATCGGCCACGAATGCATCACCAGGGTGGGACGTAGTCATGTTGTTGCATGAGACGCATGTCATGATCATCATGATTGGACGTGTCATTTAGCTATGTCGCTCGTTCACGTCACGTAATACCGAAATTGGTACATATGAAGCCATCGAAACGGCTGCGTGCGCATCATGAGCATAGCATGTTGTCATGTTTTTACTTGACAAGCATCTTTTGATTATCATGTTTGCACCTGTCATCCTTCGTCATCTATTCACGTGTTGTTATACCAAATTTAGTATATGCAAAGCTAGCGAAACGACCGCGAGCACGTCATGAGTGTGACACACAGTCACGTTGTTACACGACACGCTTGTCTTATTTTTCATGTTAGGATCTGTCGCTTGTGTTCGTTATGCAGTCATGTTATATGGTACCAGTTTCATAACATGTCATGCGAACGAAACAACCACAAGAGGTGCAAGACTATGAAACGTAAATCATGACATCCATGACATCCATGTCATGATTTTTATGTTATGACTATTTAGTTATGTTCGTCATACAGTTATGTTATGTCATACAAAGTTTGGTGTTGATACCATTATCCAAACGGCCAGGACACCTAAAAGTCGTAAGCGGCTAAAGAGATAGATAGATATATAGATAGATAGATAGATAGATAGATAGATAGATAGATAGATAGATAGATAGATAGATAGATAGATAGATACGCCCAAAGTCACCGAAGTACGCCAAAAAATGCTTCACATTTAAAAGCCACGTCCACGCCGTATCTGACAGCTACGTTTTTTTAACTCATACGAGAGCGCGTGAATACACGGTACGGCCGCTGAAAAGTTGGCGTTTTCAACAAGTACTTCTTGACCTGCCCGGCCTGTTACCCACTTGATTCTCCGGATGGTTTTTTTATCTGTGTGAAGCCACGCATGGGTCCATAATAATGTTCTGCACGTGTGAATTAAACCTTAGTTGAAAGTCGGCCTTTGTGTTTCGTGCTTTCTTTCCTTCGTGAACATTTGTCTTAGGTTGTGGCGCAGTTACAGTAGTAAGAATTGATACCAACTTGCCCAGTTGTTGGTCTTTTGGGGAAGCGGCACGGGCGAAAAATTCGCAGGTACCCGGAAGCCACTGAAACCCATCCAATAAAAGGTCGCAGTATGATGTCGAGTTGGCGACGCCAGGTCCCAATGTAATGTCTACGTCGAAGTTGCCGAGTAGAATAAAGGATGAACGGATGCACGTACGCACAGATGGATGGACGCACAGATGCACGGACAGAGGTAAGCGCGGAAGGATGGTGTGCTGTAACAGAGTAAGTTGATCGATGTGGTTGTTTTGAGCACGGCGCCGCACAGATGGCACATCTGTGTTTCGATTTTGCACTGGTGAACTGACGGTTTGCAGACGAATGGACATTGTGAGGTGTTATTGTGTTTCGTCCTTAAGAGCTCATTGGGTCTATCCAAAGTAAATCGCATAATTATCCCGTGTCAGGCGGCCCCGGTAAGCATATGTACGGTTTAGTGACAACAAGCGTTCATTATTATGATCGTATGGTGGTCAAACGCGGTCGATTCAAGACGATCCTCCTTTAAAAGTGCACGGCAACCGCAGTATTTTAGAGGTGAAGTTCTGTGTCTTTCCTTCATCAACCTCTCTCCCTCCCTTCTCTCTCTCACTTACTCTCTCTCTCTCTCTCAGAGCGCGCCTAATATGAAGCTCTGCAAATGCGCTATACAAAGTAGCGACAACAGTGTTCGCCAACAACCGCAACGGCCGTGGGCTTAGAAATTCGTGGTCGCCATCCACAGTCTTACCTCAATCTTTGGCGATCAAGGTCTCATTGGCTGCAGCAAACCCATTTCATCTTGACCTCCCGCGGCGCACATGAAATACCTGATCTAGAGCACGCAGTGTTCGGAAGTTTCGTTTCCACGCTGGACGTTGGCCACGCGCGTTCTGTATAAACGCATAGACGCTATCATCGTGACTTCAGCGACATACACTTCACACCACAGAGGCTGCGGCAGTTTAGTAGTTTCTTTTCGACACGAATACGTGCGTGCAATGTGCCGACATAAATGTGCGTCCATGCAAGCTGACGTATACTGTGGGTTTAGAAAAAAGTGCCTAATGATTTAGAGTACTCGGTACTCTGCTATGAGAAAGCTGAAAGCCGTCCCTTAGGTCTCACACTTCATGAAGCCACATCGACAAAAAACGCTCTGGTAGTGTGTTTAAGAAAAGTGGGTAACAATTTTGAGTACTTGGTACTCCACTATGGGAGAGCATAAAGCCATCCCGTCACTCTTCTGTCGCTTAGGACGTGTATTTGGATAAAGTGGTTAATGATTTCGAGCACATGTTACTCTACTAAGGAAGAGCTGAAAGCCGTCCCGCTGCGTACAGGGGCTCGTTACGTACGCCCAACTAAAAGTTCCCGTGTTTATCAAAACTGTTTAACGAATTACAATACTTGGTACTCGGAAAGCATGAAGTCGTCCCAAGACAAATCAAAAGAGACCAGTGTTTATAAAAAGTGGTTAACAATTTAGAGTACTTGGTTCTCTACTATGGTAGTGCTCAAAGCCGTCCACAAGTGTCCAAGGGACACTTGTATAGAAAAAGTTTATTTACAATCTGTACAAAAACAAAGTTTCATAACATTCCAGTAATAGGCACATATACTTCGACAGATCTATGTACCACGACCAACATCACTACGTTGAAAGAAAGACATCATTGCTCTAATATACCTGACAATGTTGGCATAAGTGTACATAAGAATTCATGTGATATCATGATACAATGAACGATAAAACGTTACAATAGATGCAATGAAACACATTTGCTTACAAACAAAATTATGAATAACTACTCGACGGGCACTGCTTAGCACCACGTCGGTGGGAAAATGAGTTTTACCCTTTCGAAAGGGCACGACCTATATGCCGCAAAAACTCGTGCTCCCCGAGGAAGAAAAGCTCCCCAGAGAAGAACGCGAGGATCTCTCGTCTCTTCTCCCCAGTATTGGCCACAAAGCACGCCGGCGGCGATTCGCAGCTACGGCCTCAATTCAGTTTCTGCAAAGGCTGGCGGCTGACGTTAGTCAAACTAGCCACAGTCCCGCATAGGAGCTTTAGTATTAGGCTTGCTGACTACCATACTAGATTGACATATTCGTCAAGAAAACGAAAATTCATTGATGTAACACACACTTGTGTATTGCACTCTTGAAAACTTTTAGTTAGGACATTTGTACTGGCCCACTGGAATCTTAATTAGGGAGCGTCTGTCGCAGAAGCGCGCAACTTTGTGCTAATTACAGGCACCATTTTATGTTGCAGGTCAACCGCTACTGCAAGGGACAGCGAATTGGAGAATTCTACTTTGGAGATGCTCGGCTCTTTTCATACCACTTCGCTGCCTACATGCGTCGCCAGCTTCCCGAGGACCTTCGTCAAAGGCTCTCGGGAATGTGAGTACACATCAGAGTGATAACAAATTACGAAACATAGCTTACTGTAATGCAATTTGTTGTCCAATGAATACTATTGACACACAGTAAGAATAGACCCAGTGGACATGTTAAAAAATGCCCACAGCTTACAGAAAGGAATCTTGAGGAAATGCGAATGCATTTATTGCGCCCAGAGAGGGTACCGTTGTGGTGAGACATTCGTCTTTGCCGACTTCTGCCATCACCTTAAGAGCTGCCCAGCCAGCGAACGGCCGACAGTGAGGAGCGAGCAGACAGGAGAGTGGGGCGCCAGCGTTCTTGGCTCGGTGTTGGCGTTTCACAGCGGCGTCTCGAGCACACGTTTCCGGATGTTCTTGAGAGGCGCCCAACCAGCGATCGGTCGAGAGTGAGGCACGAGCAGGCGGGAGAGTGGGGCGGCAGCGTTCTCGGCGGCGCGTTGGCGCTTCATAGCGGCTTCTCGAGCACACGTTTCCCGATTTTCTTGAGAGGCGCCCAGCCAGCACCGAAAGTAAGGCACGAGCAAACGAGAAAGTTGGGCGCAGAGAAGAGAGGAAGCGAACGGCGAGGCAAGCACTGCACTTACCATCTCTTCGCTCACTTTATGGGGTGTATATATATGTGCATTTAATCGTGGAAGCCTCATTCGGTGCCGCCAACAGTTATGACGGCAGGTGTGAAACACTCTTTTAGATGCGAAGCAGCTTATGGTGAGGTTCAATCTGGTGTGCGTAACCAACCTTATTGCGCTCACGAAACAGCTGGCCCAAGCACTGCCAGAACGCGCTCACGCAGTAGTGCTTTCCCCGTAAACACTCTTAGCAATCACATGATGCAACAAGGTTGAGCAGACACGTGATGAACCCTCGTGCTTCCGAAGAGCGAGGCGATAAACCCGTGGGGCGTGAGTTTGCAACGAGTAACAGTAACAAAAACTACAGCGAATTCACGGTGTGCTCTCTTTCAAGTACACGTTAAGGGGTGGTGCGCCCATTTCTTTTTCGATTCCCCCCCCCCCCTCTGGGGGCAAAGCTTCCTATGGCGTGGGTCAGGCGCCACAATGTATGTAGCAGTATTCGTAGTAGTATTAGTACGTAGCCGCCTCCATTGTCGGACTGGAGGAGAGGCACGCGCACCCTTTTCAATTGAGGAGGAAACCCACACACGTTACTCCTAAATAAAAAATAGTTGTTTCTGATGAAATAACTTACACAGACGAGTATTGGTGACTTAATTTCTAATAAAATTTGCCTTGAACTTGATGCTTTTTAAAAAAATAATATCGGAAGCATGCACTTTGCGCACTATCTGACCAGAGCAGATTGCCACGTTAAACTCGCTGGGCGCAACCTACTTGGTTTTAGCAAGGATTGGGCCACAGTTTCATAAATATAGTGAACTATTATATAGCTGTGTACTAGAGGCGGTGAAAGGTGGGAAGTAGACACGAAGCGCAGGCCGTAAGATAGTGCGCGAGTGCCACCTCTCGTTTAGTCCCTTTGAATGTCCGCAGGATGGCGGTACTTCTATATTGTGAATATATGATGATAAGGTGCGAGATGGCGGTACTTGGAGTCAGTCAGTGAGTCAAGGAACTTATTTAGTCCTGAGCAGACGAGAATGCTCCCGTAAGGGGGTAGCATCTGGGAGCCCCACCCACGATGGCGCCGGGAGGTTCAGGCTCTCGGCGACTTCGCGGGCTCTCCGGACAGCCCTTATACAGATGCACGGACGGACGCAGGGGTGAAAGGTTGGATGGAAGGATGGACGCATGGATGACGGACGTCGCACAGACGGATAGACACATGGACAGAAGGATGGATGCACAGACAGATGGACGTATGAACGTACGCACGGATGAATGGGAGCAAAAATGAACGGACGGATAGGCGCTTCGCCCCACTCATCATCATGCACTCTATAGTTATGCTGGGATTCTTTTACTGCAAGCAAGCAACACTTGCTGTAAACGCTCCAGAAACCTTAATACACCCACAAAGAATAATTTATTCTCGCTTAATAAATATTATTACCTTTTCCATGTGGACACATTTTGGTTTCAGTTTCAGGGCGCCGAATGGGGCTGCGATGTGACAGTGTAGCTTTTTCATGCAGCCACACAAGGCTGTGGCACATGTCGTGCTTATTGGTGCTCAATATTGTATGCTCTCACTGGACTTGAAACGACTTTTTATTGCATATACAGTATGTAAGTTATTTTTGTATTTACGTTTTTTTCCCGTATTCTCATACAACTTACTGTATTCTGTTGCTGTTTCTACGTGTTGCCACTGAATATGTCATTTATGGTACTTTGAGAACGACTTGTACTGATTTACTTTTCTTATTGTTCTAGCGACTGTAACACCCTTTTTCCTTCTCGGTCTCATCTCAGATTGTCAGTAATCCTAAATAAATAAATAAGAAAATAAGTAAATAAATATTTTCGAAAATATGTACCAACTGTAGGCCCTCAAAAATGTTTTCCATGCAGGTGTTTGCGGCAGTTTACGGTGCCGTTTCTGAAGTGTTCACCCTTGCTTTTTTACAGTGTCTACAGGCTGGTGGAGAGTGGCATTGTGCATCACTACCACAACGCCAAGCTGGTGTCTGTGGGGCAGTGTTGCCGGGGCGAGAGCCGCTCGCAGCTGAACTTCTTCGACATGGTGTCGGTGTTCTACCTGTACTCCTTCTGGTGCCTCGTGAGCGCTCTTGTAATCGTGGCGGAGCTAATTGTTGGGAGCCGTGCAAAATACACCCCTCGCACGGCTCGTTCCCACCTGTAACTAGAACCAGTCACGTGACTCAGTTAGTCGCAACGCGACTGGTTGGACGTGGCCGTTTGACCGCAAAGCAACTGATTTTGCTGCTCATTTGTTTGTTTGTTTTTTTGGTTTCGCGACTCTACTCGCAAATGCCTTCAGCGATCGTATGCGCAGGAACAATGGTGCGATTGTCGATGGATCCACCTACTGGGCTGTATAATTCATGTTTGGCATAAAACCAGCATATGAATATGAGAGGCGCCGTAGGGAGGGTCTCCGGAAATTTCGGCCACCTGGAGTTCTTTATCGTGCACCCGAATTCGAGCATACGGGACAACAGCATTTTCGCATCGATCGAAACTGCAGCCGCTGAAGCCGGGATCCGATCCCACGGAATGACTTACGGGTCAGCAACCGAGTACCTTAGTCACTATAGACCACCATGGCGGGGTTCAACTGTAAAACTCGACTACCTAGAGACCATACTTCGGTGAATCACGTTCAGTTCTGCAAAGAAAACATGACGTCATGACACTGTTGACCGCATCGATGCACCAAACCCACAAGCGCATTCCCAGCATAAAGAGAAAGAAAGTGGACGAAACGTGCAGTAAGAGGACACTTAAAAAACTACGCAGGTATATAATTGCGTATGAGTGTGTGCCCAGAATGCTTGGCGACCTTCTGGTGCGTCACGTGAGCGGTCTCGTTAACCTAATTAAAGGGCTAAGGTGATTAGAGTTAATGCACGGCATACCAGATGTGCGTCCAGGAGCAGGCCGCTGGGGGAGGGATTTGTATACCAGTTAATTACATTCCGCGTTTCTCCTTTGTGTCGAGGGTTCCCAATCTTGCAGATGTCAATATTAGGTCCCCGAAGAAATATCAGAAACAGGAGGTGCGCAGCTCGCCCAGCTCTGTCCAATCAGTGGAGGCCAAAGTGGACAGCTTACCAGGTGAAACGATCGAGAGTCGGGCCCCTGGGCACTAGTTTGTTTTTTCTGACAAATGGCATTGTGAACAGAGGTGACATCTGTGTGGCGATTGGAATGTTTACAACTCCATAAAATGCTTGTTGTGCTGGAAACACTGATCAATAAAACAAACATAAGAGCGTTGAACAGAGTCAACGCTGCACTTTCGCTTGGCGCTGTGCTCAAGTTTCTTGATTGTAACGTCGAATCGCGTTGCTTCGTCGAAGGCGAAAGGTACAGAAACATCGAGCCTCTCCGCCGAACCGCGTCACGTTTACTTCAAGTTGAAGAACCTGTTTAGTGGGCCTGACGTTAAAGAAGGCAACTGTTCGTGTGTAGTAGTTATGCCTGCAAGACGAGGACGCAGTAGTTATGCCTGCGAGACGAGTCGGCGAGACGAGCTATACTGGCGGCTCAACTCCGTTTACCACAAAACAAACATAAACATTTCGCCAGACCCATCCTACGTTGGGAATGGATGTTATGCGAAGCATGCTTAGAAGGTGACTGTGTTAATTTTTTATTGAGGAAAATGTTGCGATGTGGCGCTAAATGTATATGTACAAGTGCACGCACAGACATACGTTATACAGCAGCATGCGTTTTATACTAACAGTTTATTATAGTTGCGTAACGATCTCAACAGCAACATGGATATTAGCAACCACAGGAGCGGCAACCTGAATAAACCACTGAAGCTTGCGCTGATGCTTCCGAGGATGGTAGATCTGAACAATCCTACATAAATAAATATACAGCGGATGGCGTCTAACAACAATTGACGTTGGCCCGATATGACGGCTGTATCATAGGAGTACATATATAACGTTCACAAAATTGAATAAGCAGTACTGCAATGACTAGTGGCGTTCCACGATTATTAGGGCCTACTCAAAAAGTAGTACTCAGACGGGGCGTCGTTGTGTGGTAAAACAATTTTGTGCCACGCACAATGCTGGGGTCTGATTCCTGCTGAAACCCTTACATTTATTTTTTGCATTCGTCCAGTCAACGCTGCCAATGTGTTTTTTTAATGCTTACGCGTTAAAATAAACGTGTGTTCTCACCATTCCTAGGTAGATATAAACTGCCAATTTCCTCCTGTGGCACAAACCCACATACCAGTGGCACATACCTGTCCTCAGGTTAGTGCCTTTGTTTTCTGAAAAGTGTTTGACAACGCACGTGACGGGACTGTGACATTATTCATGTCATGACCAGTGAGGCGTTTCGTCAAAGCATCCTACCATACTAATTTTGGTTTACCTCAAGTTAAGGGGTAATCACGAGAGCACCCATACACAGGAGTCTATATAGATAGATAGATAGATAGATAGATAGATAGATAGATAGATAGATAGATAGATAGATAGATAGATAGACAGACAGACAGACAGACAGACAGACAGACAGACAGACAGACAGACAGACAGACAGACGCAAGCGCAAAGTACCTGCAGTACGCAAAGAAATACTTTGCATTTAATGAAACAGGCCTCTGCTCCTGTATGCATTGTTAAAAGCACTCATATTATTCGTCGATGAGGCCATTTTAAAACGCTATCCCTTAGCGTCGTTTTGTTTCTCAAGGAACACACTGGAATAAGCCCCCTATGTGGGCTTTGACTCGAGTCTTATGAGAATAGAATAAAAATAAAGGTTCTGAAGAGTAGATATAGGTTGAAGTGTTATATCGGATACAAGAGATATGGCAGCGTAACTATTCTAAATATCAGTGACAAGTATCTACTCGTGTAATAAATAAGAATTATTGAATGAGTTTATGCAAAGAACAGATAGCTTCATTGTTGATTTGATACAGCCTGATGACACATAATCACTGCACGACAGTCTAATTTCACTCATTAGTCGACTCGCTCATCTGTACGGTGAACAAACCGGTCCTATTGGCTCGTGTGTGCACACTGTAGCTGTGGCAGTCCACGAGGAAAAAGGATAATAATTGTAATTCTTTGTGCTTAGCACCCCAGAACGGCGATACGATTATGAGAGATGGTGTAGTAGAGGGCTCCTAAAATTTTGACCACATGAGATTTTTTAGCGTGCACCTAAATCTAAGCGCAAGGTGCTCAATTATTTTCGCCTCCGTCGGTAATGCGGACGTCATGTACACAATTAAATCCAACGAACTAATGTCAATCCATGTGAAGGAATATAGCTCACCAAATGCTGCGGCTAGCAGCAATGAGGACAATTAAGCGCCACGCGAAGGTGACCTAGCAAACTATATTCTTAGGTGAGTTGGTGGGAAAATGTTCTAAAAATTTTATCTTCGACGCAATGTTTGATACGCGAGAACAATAAAAGAGAAATTCTGTTTCAAGTATTGCACTATAAATAACATGTTTAGCAAACGTAGCGGTCGTCTAATGCGTTTCAGAGATGCTTTCATCGATGCCAATCCTTTTTGGGCGTTTCCAGTCTTGAATGGTGAAACCGATGGCCCACACACGTTAATAATGATATGGGCCGGCTTTTAGAGTTGATGGTAGCACCAGGACGGTTTTAACACTTCGTTAAAATTTTGACTTGAAAAGTGAAGTAACGTTATATTGGGTATGCTCATGGTAAGCTGAATGAATGTCGAAGGATTTTTCTGGCTCCTGCGCTGGGGAGCTTCTTCCGAAATAACTTGATGCTTGAAGCTATATATATACAGCCCTTCATCGTCAGAGTTAGTGAATGTATATCAGCCCACGAGCGCACGCCAACGCATATGCACGCGTCTCACGCCTACGCATGGCACTGGCGCGCGTATGTAATGTAGCTTCCGCTTATCTTTAATTGAACGTAACAGCGCCGACACCTAAAGTGCCTAACAAAGCATGAAATATCCTCACGCGCCAGCTAACGCTGTCAGAAAAGCGTTCGACGGTGCATCAGTGCAGGCAGTGCCTGCCGAGAGAATTGATCGAAAATTTGTTTATATTGTGATCGCAACGTGGAAAATTCACGATGGAGCTCCCAAAACATGGATATCGCCCCTCACGTTAAATGTAGCACAATTGGTAGTTTTCCAAAACAGTACGTCATTGAAGTGAATATTGGCCGCGAGGGACACAACTAGAAAGGCCAGCGCTGCGACAGTTTTGACGTCACAGATAGGATACTAGTTGTAAAATACGGCAGCTTTGCTTTCGCGACACCACTTGCATTGTCCCCCATGGCTGCAGCAGTTTTTAGTCACAATTGTACGACGCAAACTAGACGCGAGAGTGCCATAGGACGCACCAATTTGTAGTTTGCTTGCCCGTATTATCAGGTCTTACCGATTCTTCCAGCACCGAGCTTCAAAACAAAAGGAAGCACGCACAGTGTACACAGCAAAAGCGTGACAAATGCGGTGTTGTAGGTCACACTACCCGGCATTCTATGAGTTCCGTCATCATGTAGGTGACGCCATTGTATGTCCTCGAGGCCAATATGATAAAGATTGTTCCGCTTGCACTACAGCGCGTAATCCTAGGTGAGAACAGAGATTATAGAGACGTCTCAGCTGCGTCTCTTGTTAACCATCAACGCATGGGCAAACACAGCTTGCGTGACAGTACATGATGATGATAATTTTATATCTGCGACAAACAATGAACCTCTGCCATAACAGCTCCGCTGTTTAATTACCATAGCGGGTATGTGCCACACATGTTGTCAAACTTCCACTACGTTCGACCTTCTCTTTTTAACCATCTGTACAGAATGTCTGAATATTGATTGAGCGCGGGTCGTTTCAGATTATGGTAATTTTCCACCTACGACACAGGGTGAAGTGCAGTGATAGCAGCTGTCCTGTTAAATTTCCCATGTGGGTATGTGCCACAGATACTGGGAAAATCCTGCTACATCTCCTAAGTGCTTGTTAACCGTCTGTACAGATTGCTTCTGTAAACTTTGAGCACGTCGCTGATTCATGACGAGGATAATATTCCATCTTCGACACACGGCGAACCTCAGCCTTAGCTCTCTATATAACTTCCCGGAGCGGGTATGTGCCATAGATATCGAGAAAATCTTACTACGTTTCCCCTTTTTTTTGTTAGCAATCTGTACAGAATGCTAAGATTTTCATTGACTGCGTGCCAGTTGATGACAAAGTATGATGATAATTTTCTACCTATGACAAATGGTGAACCTCTACTACCTAACAGATTTGCTGTAACAATAGCCCAACTGAGAGTGAATGGTGGTGGTGTGCAGCTAGGAAAGCTTTAGCGTAGTGTACTACAGCAATCAACTGAAGGAGGCTAGCGCGCTTCGTATTGAATATACGTTGCATGCAGGTTGTATGGCGGATCTTGCAGGCTTGTGTTACTTTCAAACTTTAGGACGATTACACTGGTACATCTGAAGCAGCCGCCGAAACACTGAAGCGAGCACTCGGATTGCGCCAAGCCAAATCTGCCAGTGGAAAACGTGAATGCTCCGCCTGAAGTCGCTCTGGAACTTGTTTATGCATACGCCATGTAAAATGCTGAACACTTGGTGGGAATTCAGATTCAATTTGCCGTACGGCGGTTCGTGCCAACAGCTGCATACGACGTATGTCCAACAGGTTCTAACGGCATACGACGACGATTCGTGCCCCACGTGGGCGTTCAACTTGCCTAACGTAGCCGCGTGGTAACCGCACTGGTCTGGCGGCCGCAGCCAATGGCAGCGCGGGAGCGCAGCGAGGGTTATCACTCATGGGTGCCCGTAGATGTTTCTCCCTAGCTGCTTCAATAGCTCCGATCGCCCTGGTATTTGTGGATGTCGCCGCTGCCGGTTCTATGAAAAACATAGGATATATTGTTTCTAACCTAAAATAACCCACAATTGAATAGAGTGATGTATGAAGTGTGCCATTGCTCCAAGGCAACGTCCGTTTCTGAACTCCTAAGGAGATATCGAGCCATGACAGAGAGCCATTTCGCATGGAAACAAACGGTGACACTGGTCATCTCGGTGAACCTGCTAGCTTCGTTCTTACCTTTGCTCTTTAGGTCGAGGCCACCGAGAAAGCCAGTTGCACCTGTGAAAGCGTCGTATAAGTGTACAAGGCATTGTTATGTTGACGAAAGGAAGCGCTCAACAATGAGTTTACCTTGGGAAAGAGAGCTTTGTTCCGAAAACGTCGCATTCCTTGGCCTACGCTCGGTGGGCTGCGGCGACGTTTGTCGCTGGCGAAGGCGTAACATAGTGTGTAGTGTTATTAGAAAAAGAAGCATGGCTGCGTGAGGTTGTTTATTTTGCGCTTAATAAAGAGAATATGATGTCTCCCGAGCATGCAAGCTGAGGTGCCGTATGTGGGTGGAGCCTGAGCGCTGATCGCTAGTTCGTCCCATTTGTCGTGAATCATCATACGCGGCATGCAACGCCACACGCCGACTTAGATACCAAATCACTCCATGTTTCAATCATGAGAAACGGTTCCGGAACTTCTTCGACGTAGCCGATGATCTTCGGTTGTGTGCACAGGCGGTCAAGGAACAATTCTTCAAACCTTTCTTCACAGATCGCCCATAATAGAGACAAACGACACTGTTAGAGGAATGGTTTGTCAGGTAATCAGATACCGCCTCAAAAAATGCCGAACACAACAGAGTAGCCCAACAATACCAGAAATGGCGGCGCCACGTTGCCAGAACTCCGCAAAAATACGCCTCTTTTAGACAGAGCAACACGAATCAGTGGTTACTCCGCATCTGCCAGTGGGAAAGGTGAACTTGCTCCAGTTTGACCAGTGAAATTTGCCATTAGCGTACAACGTTAATGCACGCAAGAGAGAGGTTCTCCCGTGTTGAGCGCATCGATGATATACCATACAGGTGAACCTATAGCAAGCTTACGAGCAGCTACGAAAATAATGTGAAGAACACTCAATAACCTGAAAAGCTGTTGCATTGTCTAGCGTCAGTAATGACGGCAGGGTGAGCACAGGCGATTGTATGACATCATATAGGTGAGCAGTTAAATAAGAAGTTCTTTATTTGAAAACTAGGATGACGCACATATCGACTTTTCAGATAGAGATTCTTCATGATGGCGTCAATACACTTTATTTTTTTTTTCCGCGCATGCTCGGCCGTGCCACTGTTTCATTACGTGTACCTTTTCATTTCAACCACCTCTTCCCCCCCCCCCAAATTTATAAACACTAACTAGTGGCCGTTCGATGTCCTTAGTGCACGTGTGAGTGAAGGTTCTTGATACTGCTCTTCTGGTTATTCCTACATTTTCAACAGTATATATGTGCACGCTAACAATAAACATGTTTTGCAGGTAGTCAGTGCTAATGCCATGTTCTCTTTTGTACGATGTCTTTAAAGAATGCCAATTTGTTGCTCATTCATATAACAGCTGGCCTGTATGCAGGCAGAAACTTTCACTCTAGAACCAACTTTACCCTTGGCTCTTTGATTATTGCTTCTGGTACTCGGTATACCTCTATCGGCCGCTTCACAATACCTATCACGAAATGTTCTCAACCATACCGCATTTTGTGGCAAACGTCTTCTATTACTTTGCCCCGTGGAGCAGCCCTCCTAGTCATAAGACCTTCGCCATCCCAGTGGCCAACTTGAAGCCTATAAGTTTTGTTATAAACTTAGGCCTCTAGGAGGAGGTATTTTTCTGCGAAGGGTGATGACAGCGATGAGTCATTTAGGTTGCATCGTGCTTCGGACACTTGCGTGCTTAAGCAGCCTGCCGACATGCTTGAGGTCCTGACTGCTGGCCGAACGTCTATGACCACTGCCGGAACGTCAGTGTGTCATTTAATATTCATCACAGCAGCTCATGGATGGATGTTTTGATTGGGCAGCGCAAACTATGACGCCACCAGGTAGGAAGAAAATAATTGGTAGATGATCTTTACGCAAGTTCCTATGCGATGAAAATTACGATGGGTTCTATTTGGCTACATTGTAGTAACAAAGATTGTTGTTCAACAGCTATGTACTTGTAAAAACATTATAAATGCCTGCCTCCTGTATGTCGGTAGTTGAGCATTCGCTCGGGTGTTATGAAACCATAATAAAGTGAAAACGGAATGGAATAAAAAATTAAATGAACGAAGTTATTATGCGATGAAAATTACAGTAATAATATCTTGCATGTACGCCCCAAAACCACGATGTGTTCATGAAAGGCGCCATAGTGAAGGACGCGAGAAATTTTAGAGGGCTGGTGTTATTTTTTTTTGCCTGCGCTGACATCACACAGTACAGGGGTTTCTGCCGTGCCGCCTCCATCGAAAAGGGACGGCCGTGGCTATGATCCCTCTCACGATCTTCTGGGTAGCATTCAAGCACCGTATATCTATTGTTCTGATGAGGTGGACGAAATAAGCTTGAGGTAATGGTTAAATTTGAGTTTCTTAAGATACCTATATTACATCAAAGGGTGTGTTTACTAAGAATACGGGTCAAATAACTGCCATGATAACTATTAAAGGTTAATTAATACAGCATATTCAGGACTTTACATGATTTATAATAGGTGTATGCCGTCAAGATGGCTCACTACAAAGCATGATGTTTCCACTCGTTATCTGACTCCCTGAAGTAGACGACGGAAGCAATAACGTTGAGGGTCTATTTGTTTACTGCTGTTTCCTCACTGCCCTGTACAACTCATAGTGTGGTTGATGTCCCTTGTGAGTATGTGTCAGTTTCCCCTAGACGACAGAACAAAATCAGCCATTCCTTGTGGATTGCGTGTATACACTATAGAAGTTATGCAATTTGATGACAAAAAGTCATTAAGAGGCCTACCTGAGTGAACGAAAACATCCCGGAATACTAGAACCTAGAGCAGTAGAAGACACCTGAGGGAAACATTAAGATAGCATAAAGAGTTTTTTCGAAGGAATTTTTCTTCTGAGACTTTTTCAGAGCATAAAGATTTTTTTCGGTGCCATACAGAGGCCTAGCTATGCCCTTTCGTGCTAGTGATGGTCTTACGTAAAACTTATTTTGACAAATGGTATAGTCGCATTTATGGTCACTTTCTCGTAATCTCGTGAAGATGACGGAACGTCACGTGGTGCCCAAGACAAAGAAGAACGCTGAGCAATTTTGGATCAAAGCAAAAAAAAAAAACTCAGATATGCATGGTCATTTTTGATGACCTGAATTGCTGTGCCATTGCTGTTTTTAAAAATGATAAAAAAAGTACATCTCGCATTTATGGTGATGTGAGGTGGCATAGTTGAGAATAGAAAGTGGGAATGACCGTAAACTGTCATCTGCAAAAAAGACGTTATGCGGTGTGCTCATCCTGCAGTGCAACGAAGCAGACACGATGTATGTTTTCAATAAGCGATGTCAGGGTTAAAGTATCCCATTTTCCACGAACATATTCTGTGGCGGATTTCAAACTGCGTTGATCTGACTGCTAAAGGTGATAATAGTGTTCCGCCACTGCATATAATATTAGTAGAAAGCAATAATTGGCCAATCAGCTTGTGCTGAAGAAAAGATAAAGACGCAAACCACATAGAAAAAAAAAGAAGCGGACAGGTAGAACATCCCCCTCTTTTTTTTGTCCATGCGGAATGCGACATTAACTTTTCTTCTGCTCAGCATATGATTTCAGGCAAATCGAATAGAAGTCTCTTCAAAGGTAGGTATACTCTATCAGTACCCTTTTAGCGCAATACTTTTGCGTTCTGTATTGCTCTAAGTTGACGAGCAAGCTTGATTGACAGGCGAGAAGAAAGAAGAAGTGCACGTGTCGTGGCACCGACGTCTTCGCTAGAATCGACTACCAAGTCCTCCCGATACCGATGAATCGCCTTCCGAATCGCGGCGTCTGGAGGACGATGCAACAAACCTCGTCATCAGTCTCGATGACGTCTCTCTCGGAGACCACCGACCAGCTGATCACCTTCTGGAAGCGTAGGTTCGGGGCAGGTGGCGGCCGCAACTCCTGCCCGGAATGCGAAGTCCCACCGGTTCACATCCGCAACGCCTACGAGGACTGCACGCCAAGTTTTTCCGGCTCGTCGTCACTCTATCGCGGCGGCGACTTCCAGTCGTTGCTGCGACCGCATCCTGAAGATGCCCACCACGTGGAGTACGCGGCGTGCACTTCTTCAACGCTTATCTTCGCGCTGATGGCACTCGTGTCCACTTTCCTGGTGGTCTCCGTAACGGTAATACTGGTGCGAGTCAAGCCCATCGTAGATGCGAGGGCGCAGTCAGGAGGTGCCGCTGCACTTGTAGCGGTACCTCGAGACCTAACACTTGCTCCTCCGAAGCCTGCAACGTTACCTCCTCCTCGACCTCCCGCCGTGGGCTTTGGCAGGATAGACGAGATAACTAGGTGGAACGTTCGCTGGACACTTGCGAAACACACACCGCACAGGCCATCGCCACGGGCGTCCGTTACTGGGATGGAAACGAGGGAGGAATTCCACTGGGCCACGGAGGATGACACACCGGCAGCGGTTCTGCCCCGTGTTCCGGTGAATGATCCAGTTATGACTGCAGCTACGGCAGACACGTCACAACAGTCTTCGCAGGGCAGCCGAAGTTCTCCGACCCCGAAGGTCGACGACGCCTATGTCGATGAGGTTAGCACATTTTCCTTGGGAACATACAATGCACGCTAACATGACGCGACGAAAAGCCATTTTGTACTTGAAGTCTTCAAGCGAAAAATTATCAAAAGCAAAAGTACTAATGACACCTTTAAGCCAGACCACCTGTTTCATTTGGGCTAAAGGTTACTTGAGCAATATTTTTATATCGTCTGTTGAATCTTCACCATTTACGCATTAAGATTTACCATATTATACGTAATGGCTAGCATAGTAAACGACACAGGATGATGCAGAGTGTAACGAGATGCCTGAATCAACATTGCAGCTAAATAGTTTACCTTAACTGCTAGTGCGAAGCGCTGGTGATGAGATAATCATCAACTCATAGTACCTTACTATTTTCTTTGAATAAGAATACTGACTCGGCTGAAACAAACTTTGTATGTATTGCAGTAGGACGAAGCACCGCCTAAGATACCACTACAAGCATTATTATAGCTGTCTACTGCTCGGTACACACAAACTAAACCTGCTTGATAAAGACATTTTCTCTTTCGCATAATTGTTGCATTCACCTTTGGCATATAATTTGTGGTCCCTAGTGGCTTGCCCAACTGCCTTTTTCAATTTATTGTGTAAAATGTCCCGCACAGAGGTTTCTAAAAAGCATTTTGTTCTTTTTCAAGATGCTGCCGCATAGCAATCCTAACTCAGTGATACAAATTTTTTATGCCTTTGGAGACAACGTTGTAATTTCATACAGCTTGTAATTTCTTGAGGTCTAAGTGAAAGAACAAACAGAAAGGTATCATCGCGCCAACCTTAATTTTTTCCCATACAGTATCAGAAAGTAGCCACCAACGGCCATTCTTTAGAAATCCTCCGGCAATGCTAATGCCAACCTCTTGCGGTTCACTCATTACAGGCCCTGCGGATGTGCTCGATGGTTCTGTACAGCTATTGCAGTCACCCGCGCCAGGAGTTTCACTTCGTGCCCGCGAAGAACTCTTGCGCCGCTGCCACAGCGGACAACTTGACGGTTTGCAACCACAGCCCAAACCGATTCACCTCCGAGAAGAGCTGCAAGGCGAAGTGCATCGAAAGCACCTATCCATCCGAGAGATGCTTTACGACAGCCATATTTTCAAGGTGCACGAGGTACGGGCAGTTTGAGTACAAGCTGTATGTGCCAGAACACTGTGCGAAGCTTTTACAAACCAAAGTTAGCTGAGAGCATGCCGAGCGTATTCCAAGCTCCAATATGTTGCAAAAGCCTAAGACATAATTCATCTTCGTCAGCCGGAGTATCAACAAAGTGCAGATCCTTCACAATTGTGTAGTGGGTACCACGCTTTTACGAAAAATGGTGAGTAATAACGCTGTAGACGCTTCCCCACTAAAAAAATATTTTGATAATTTACGACGTAGTGCATGTGTACTTGTAGTTGTTGCTCCAAGAGTGTCTGACAAATATTCCAGAAAGGCTGCTCTTCCAGATTTCGCTGTGACTTGGCGTCAGCGTCATGTCCCGTCTATACAACGGGTGTTCAAAGTTAAGCTTTGTGGTATTCTTAAAATTCAGAAGTGGGAAGAACATGAAAATCACCTTTGCAAACAACTTACGTATCCATGGGGACGCAAAGGGAGAAAATAATTATGGCTTTTAGTGTCCCAATTAACAAAGATCTATTATTTGCTCTTCATTGACTGCAGCTAGCATGCATATGTGTATTTAAAAGCTGCAGCAGTCACATTTCTACACAGTTAAATCTGTGAATAACTCTTCTACCATGTCTGTACTCCGAGATATACTCCGGGTTAGACTCAGACACGAAATTTTGATTATTTATTTTATTTGCATCTTTCTCGATTTTTCGGTCATCGAAGGATGCTCAGCATTTCGGCCACGCAATGTTGATTTTTGACACCAAAGTTTAATCGCTCATCATTACCATGTCGGCATGTGCTGGCTTAATAATGGTGAGGGATTTATTTATGCCACTTATAGCAGGCAGTGCACAGATGTCGGGGGAGATAGAGCCTGTCTTTCTTTATACAACTACATGTATTTCACTTTGAAACCTTGAAAGTAGCTCCTTCATGTCACTCCTCATGATGTGGATCAACAACAACAACAACAGCAGCAGCAGCAGCAACAACAACAACAACAACAACAGCAACAACAATAACAACAACAACAACAACGACAACAACAACAACAACAGCAACAACAACAACAACAACAACAACAACAACAACAACAACAGAATAACACTGGGTGCACCCAGGGTTCTTGGCGAGCCTATAGAGTAACTGTATATGCTACCTTTAGGTACTGGGAAGCATATACGGTTACTCTAGGCGCACCTTGCTTCAGACGTCACCGCGTGGCAGGAAACGGAAAGAGGCCACTTCACAGGGGGCAACTTAAAAGAAGGAGATGAATCTAAGTGCATCGGGTTCTGTAAGTCGACGCTAGGAACGTGCTGCTCAACATTAGGACGAAAGATCTATGGCAGTTGTTATTTCGCCGCTTCTTCCGTGTTAACCTGTGCGTAGTATTCTAGCGTCTTTGTTTGTGTTTCAGTGGCACGCTGCAAGTTTCGAGCTGTTGGTCGTTTTTGGTTTGACATTCCAACTACTTGCTATCGCATTAATTACCTTGCCCTTGCGGCGAAATTTATATTTGTAAAAAAGCAAGAGCCTTATTATTTTATGAAAAGGTCTTGCCAGAGAAACACGGCAGGCTAGTTAACTCATAAGTAAACCTACACGACCCCTCTTAGATGACGTACCATTGTGACGTCGTAATTGAATCTGATTTCTCGAAGAATTGTGGCGCCTTGTGTTCATTGCTACATCACATTATGACTTCCGAACACATCATCACAATGTGAACCTGGCACTGAAATCCTGTAGTTGTCAGTATTAAAAGCCATATTTACGAGAACAATTTACGCAAGTACAAAACCCTTGTGTCTGTTAGTTACCAAGCTGAATGCAGTCTGCAGCTCCCACATTCAGGTATTACACAATGAAGACCGGCGCTCACTAATGCGGTGCAGCTTTAGCGTATTAAAAGGTGTGTAAGAGCAGACATTTTAGAGCACACGCCTTCATCTGGTCCTCAGTATAGCACCGGTAGTCTTGAGAAAGCTTGGAGTGCGTGCTGAATAATTTAGGAATTGAGAGAAGAAAAGGACTCTTTAGCTGTTTAGAGGTCTTGTTTTTCGGAAGTTCTACCTATCGTGCTGTTATTTAAAAACATTCGAAAATTACTTGGTATTTCGAATATGTACCATTCGCTACAATTACCCAAAGTTTTGAACATCGTGCATACCGAAAGTTTGGCGTGGTGTCGTTACATGTGCACCCTCTTCCCTTAAAATTAAAGTTCCCTTCATTGATATTGAGAGTCTCAATCTGGCAGGCTGGATGCCTTAAGGCAGCATGCGAGGGATTGTTGGTCAGCTACTAGCTCGTAATAAGATCATTTGCTACGTGTCGCCAACTGGCAAAAAGAAGAGCGTTGCTGACACGCCGTAGAGGCTACCGAATGTGCCGACTGATGCCCCCAAGCACATATACCCTGTAAAGTGAACGGAGGGATGACCTCCACGATGGCTCAGTGGTAATGCATCGCACGCGTTATCCGAAGGTCCCGGCCAGCGGCAAGTTATATTATTGTCCACTTTTTCTTCGTCTTCACATTTACATTACAATTGCATTAATAGCATCCCCTATATTTCCTGTGGTATCATTGTCTGTCCTCAGTATTAATGTGTAAGAAAGAAAATGAGTACACAAATTTTCACTTACCTTATTATCTCTTATTAGTAGCTTACTCTTCCGCTATATGAAAATAACTGCACTTGCCGTGACGAGACGCACAGTAAGCGAGAAAACGTGCAAAATGGAAATGCTGGTTGAGACGCCTTCTTGAGGTTCCCACGTCAATTGCAGTGACGTCATAAAAACTGATGGTCTATTTGGGCCTACGCTGTTTCTAAATGGTAAAAAAATAAGTTCACGGTGATCTGAAATGGCCAGAGACTTCACTTACCAAGTTTTACAAAATTGCGTTAAACCAGTGAGGTCAAAACACGGCCACATTTTAGGTGTGCTTGATTGCGATGTGGTGCGTGGAACCGGTGCTGCCTAAATTCAGGTGGTGCCGTTGCAATGAAAAAGCTGTGCAGATGGTGCAGGTGCAGTGCCATAATGTCTTCTTTTTCTCTGTCAATAGAGGGCGCTGGTGCTTCGCTTGTCGTCTGCTCAGCTTGCCCGCAAGTCTTGCATGTCAGCCTGTACGTCATTTAGCTCCAGTGCGCCTGCATTGAGCTGAAAACGCATAGTTTCACTCACCAGCTGCTCGATGTAACTATACGCTACCGTCTGCCACTATCACGCAGTTTCCATAAAAAACGAGAAATAATTGGTGTTAGACACCGTTTACAGCCACGATCAACGCAATGTTCAACCAAGCGCAGGCAAAACGTGTCTGCTTCTGAGATGCGCCGCGACGTCAACACTAACGAGAAAATTCAGGACCACACTGCAATTGAGAACGGCGGTGCAGTGCACCAGGGATTTGGGGAGTGTTCCAACACTCACCATAGACGGCTAAATATACAGCTAAGTGGACGGCGACCATCTTTGGTCCCATTGTAATGTTCACGTTGCCGGCAAAACATACAGCTTCAAGATGACGATGCGAGTTACTTCGTTGCCCAAACAAGGTGAAGGCTAAGTGAAGTTCTCGAATAGCTGAAATTTTACTTGTTTTTTCATTCGCGCACAAGCAGACGCAATTTCATGCATTCGTCAGCTACGTTCAACTTTGGCAGATTTGATTGTGGGAGAGAAGAAATAACAGTTGCCTCTGTTTTTCTTAGCTTTCTTTTCATGACGCGAGGTAGTGTCACGTCGCGTGAACGTCTCCTAGACGCATTCTATTTCCCGCATAGAGTTTCCTCAATACACACTAGAGGGAACTCTGGCGCTAGTGTCTATGAGAGCTGCAACACACGGCGCTTCAGCAAGCATGGGAAGGATGGGTAGTTCACAGATTCGTGTAATCTTCGTACTCCAGGTTCCGTGTGCGTTCAGATGGCTTAAAGCTGTATACTTTAGAAACAAAAATCAGGAAAATTTTCAGCGGTTAAGCTTCAACACTTTATTCTTTTAGACTTACTGTTTCGAATAGGGCCCTGTAGTTCAAAAGGATTCATTATTTCTTTCAAAACAAAATCGAACTGCACAATACACGAAGCCACAAGTGCAATTTGCCGCCCGCAAGTACGAAGACAGGCAACTCCGGGTGCTATCAATCATTACCTTGGTCACTGAACGATCACAGCTCTAAAGCGTCCTCTAGTGTTTTTATGAACTCTATGATTTCCCGTACAACTAAGCCTCGATTCTGTCGTCTAAGCTGTCAGCGTACACTGTCTACACCATTGTCCAGAATCAGAACGCAACCTCGTAGACTGTGGTATCGTGCACCGTGAACCGGCACAGGAGGTGCAGGTGCATCTCATACACCTATTGATATCCGTAACGTTCAGTGTGGGAATTACGGCTCAAAATTTCAGCATGTAGGCTTGACTTTGTATGTCTCTTTTATTGATAATATGGTGGTGTGATCATCAGCAATTGAATTTTTTGTCTATAACTTATAAGTCTAACATCACTCATTGTTTCAACTAGGTTGATGTGTTTTGTTACATGTTCAGCCGTATAGGCAGTGTCTGGATCAAAATTTATTGTTTTGTGTGCCAACTTTATATAGAAATAGGTGGAATACTGTAGTTACTTGTGTATATCAACCTAAAGTTACAAAATACTATGAAGTGTCTAGTCCCTGCTCACTCAAGGTTATATTAGATTTCGTTTTTGCAGTATTTCGGGTCGAATAACTAAACTAGGGTGTTCTTGAGGGAAAATTTGTGAATATTTGTTTCAAGTGAATTGTTGCAGAGTTCTAGGACTATGTAATGAATGAAATGTCTGTCTTGGTGTTTGAACAGTATTCAATATCTATTCGTATTATATTCAGTATCATCACATTTCTAATATTATTTGATTAAGTTCTAGTATGTCTATTTGCACACCCTTGCCAAACATCTTTGGCTAGGGGGGCAAGTCAAGCAGAGCAGCTGTGCTTGCAATGTTGCTTGTGTTTGAGCGCAGCCACGAATTTGGGCTAGGGTGTGGATGAAATGGGCCACGCATGCGATGGGGGTGAAACACCTAAATCCACAAAACGACAGTCCAGTACATCTGGCTGCTTGGCCGGGATTATCTTCAGGCAAGAAGAAAAAAGGGAGACCCTTAAGCTTCGCCTTTAGGAGTTGAACGCGATAGCGATATTAGGGCGCACTTGAGATATTTAGTGTATGAAGTGTTGTCGAAAATTCTATGCGCCCACTACGTGGCCCTATGGGTACAATAGCGTGTGGGCCTTTTGCAGTTGGTGATTGGCCTTAAACTATGAAATAGTTATAAAAATCCCCCATTGAGACGTCAGATGACGATGCACGCTTTTACCACGGATTAATACAGCAATATTTTATGTTGTATTGTGATGCATGTATACAGGAGGCGTGTGTTTTTAAAGCATGAAAGTCAGTTTCACTGTATTTCCAAGCACAAGAAGGTTATTTTCACTGTATTCTCAAGCCGAGGTGTGGCTGTGCGGTAGAATACCCACTTGACACTTAAAGGACCAAGGTTAGACTCAGACACGAAATTTTTAATATTTATTTTATTTGCATCTTTCTCAATTTTTCGGCCATCGAAAGATGCTCAGTATTTCGGTGACGCAATGTTGATTTTTCACTCACAACCAATAACGCCGAAACCAGAATTTCTCCAAGACAAGCTCTTTAACGCTATCGTGTGTAAATGTGCTCCTTCTCACCTCTATCTCTCCGAACAAAATTTTTGCCATGCCCCCTGTTTCTAGCGGTGTCGTGAATGAACCTGTCGTCGTGCGGTATTATTATGGTTGAAATGAAAATAACGTGACTGCCGAAGCTTCAGAGCGAATTGCAATTTCTGCTGAAACGGACAAGAGCAGAGACAAAAGTCGATACAACACTAGTCCCACCACATAGCTTAACACTATAGAATATTCCTTGGAGAACAATATTACAACACAAAATTATTCAGAAAAGACTTGCAAAAAATTCAATAGCCTGAAGAAATGGAGCATCGCCTTCGATGTTTCATTGGCTTTCACAGAGTAGAGGTGGCTCTATTTTTTTTTCTCAGCTCGCGAGCTTGGTAAAATCGCATTCGCTATACTCAGGAAACATTGACGAAGTTATAACTGATTTTGTGATATGAGTGTAGGGCTTGTAAGAGCTCTTTCCCCGCCACGGTGGTCTAGTGGCTAAGGCACTCAGTTGCTGACTTGGAGGTCGCAGGATCGAATTCCAGCTGCAGCGGCTGCATTTCCGATGGAGGCGGAAATGCTGTAGGCCCGTGTGCTCAGATTTAGGTGCACGTTAAAGAACCCTAGATGGTCAAAATTCCCAAAGCCCTCCACTACGGCATCTCTCCTAATCATATGGTCGCTGTGGGACGTTAAACCCCACATATCAATCAATCATTGTATGAGCACTTCAAGTTGACGATGGTTCTTGCTCGCCAGCCGAGACGTTCGCCGCCAGTGGTGGTTCTTTGACGGCACCGGCTGCGTGGCTTGGGACTTCCCCTCCGGTGCGTGCCCTTCGGTAAAAAAAGGCGGCGACCTTTTCAACAGCATGGCCGAGTGCATAGCGCAGTGCGGCGGCGGGGAGTCGCTATTACAGCCCTGCCAACCACCCAAGGCGAGGCCTTGCTCATCGAAACAGCTGAGGTAAGTTGCTTTTTAGTTTTCAACGTTTATATGGTTTTTTAAGGTAGCGCATATTGTTTTTCAAGCATGTTAGGGTGAAAGCGTTCAATGTCTCATGAAATGAGAAGATTGGCTGTCAGTCTCAGAATGGTTGCCTTTTAGTTTTCAACGTTTATATCGTTTTTCAAGGTAGCGCATATTGCTCTGTTAACATATTAGGGTGAAAGCGTGTGATGTCTCATGAAATGAGAAGATTGGCTGTCGGTGTCAGAATCACCATGGGGTGGACTTGAAAAAGGGCCCCCAACCAGCTTCTGAAACTATTTAAAAAGATCATTATCTTCTCCAAAGGTTTCTTGTTTTCCTGGCACACTTCGTGACGCAAGAACAGTAGTTCCCGTTACTTCTATGCAGTACATGTTGTCGATTGGTTCATATACACGAGACGTGAGATGCCAATGGTCTCCTGCACGTCCCTGCCATGCAGTCGCCCATCCATCCTTTCTTGCCTTGCGTGTCCGTTGGCAATCGAATGATTTCACCTGTTTTTTTGCGTTTACGACTGCGCAAGCGTCAATAACTATGCGTAGCTGACAGCGACGGACTCCTAAAAGGCTCAAGCTATAAACTGACATTGTGCACATGCTTTAAAACACTTTACGACTCCAGGAGGAGATATTACTTGCAGCGAAGGCAAGGAAGAAACCACTCCTGTGTCTTTGAAAGCGGGGTGATCAGAAGTCCTTTAAGTTACAGCCACCTAAGTAGGTGCCATGCCATCTAACCTTATTGTCAGATTTGTAGCCAGATAGAACCGAAACAGTGTAATGAGTCAAGTTTTTGGTTATACATCACGAATAGTAGCTTTTTGAATAAGTAAACTTGTTTAAAAATGGATTGAAGTTTTCTTTCTTGTTTGGCCTTCATGTCCCAGATAAGGTATAAATGAATAACCGAATTACAGTAAAAGCCTGCTAAGTAGAAATTAACGTGAGTGGAAAAACTGCCCGAAACAACCGAATAAGGAATTATTGAAAGTATGAAGAAAACAATCAATACATGTCATTTATAGGAATACACTGTTATATATTTTTTAGAAATACGTAAATGTAGTGACTGTTCTGAATAAGAGGTGTGTCTTAAATAAGGCAATATATTCGTAATTTGTGGCATTGTTCCTTAGTTAGATGTACTGGGAGAGACGATGGAGGCGAGGCAATAAGTGAAAGGTGTAAGTGCGGGGATTTATTTGTGCCGCGCCTTCTAGAAATATGGGCAAGATTTATTGTACTTTTTAAGACGCAGCTTGATCTTTCCGAGTGGTAGCGCCATTTCGCACGACAGTAGCTTTATGTTTCTATAGCTTTCACTGTTCGAAAATGGCTTCACTTTTATATAGACCACAGAAATGTTCTCTTTTCCGTCTCTCTCTCACATCAGTTTTCCACCCGGTCAAAGTTCGAGGACTTGTTGAAAGCCTAGTCATCCTGAATTGGTGGCTGCGTCGGGTCCTGCGAAGATTGTCGAGAAAAAAGTATAATGAGGCGTAGAATCCATATAAAATTATTAGTTGGTGTCTTCCTTTACTATAAAATACGTAGATGCGTAACTCTAATGACCTTCGTGTTCCTTACGCTGTGCTGAAAACGCGATGCTATGCACAAAAGAAATGGCCCCGTATCTGCATGTTAATCTGCAAATGTCGTTGAAAGACGATATTCTGGTGTCTGGAAAGATTGAACAAAACGTTCATTTGATGTTTTTCGGAAGAAAATTGGTGAATGCTATATTGGAGGCGCTGCGTTAGAATGCCTCGAGCGTGCAGCAGAGGGGAACGAGTGCACGAAGTCACGTCACACGTGAGACATGAGCGCTATCTAGCAGTTACCTTGGAAAACGAAACGCGGCTCTGAGACGGGCGTGCGCGCCCGTCTCAGAGGTGATAAGACGTGTAACTCAAGGCGATGGATAGGTGCCACCACCGTGTCATCTTAGCAAAGTGTTGGAAACAATTCCCTTTTCGTGCAAGCGTTGCATGATTGGCGCCGCGTGATAAACGCTGCGGTCCTTATAGTAACTTATATATGTATTTTATAGTAAAAGACGCACATATAGAATATATACGTGTTGTTATGGTGCCTCAGATATGTGCGATAATTGCTTTTAGATGCGGAAGCATCTTATACTCGCGCCTTGTAGTGCGCCGTCCGCGCCGTCCGCACCGCTTCTCGAACATTCGACAGCTGACGCGCGCGCATGCGCCGTCGCGCCGTCGCCCACCATCTGTGCCGCGCGCGCTTCTCCTTCGAGAACATTCGACAGCTGACAGCGCATGCGCCGTCGCGCCGTCGCCATCTGTGCCGCGTGTGCGCTTCTCCTTCGAGAACATTCAACAGCTGACAGCGCATGCGCCGTCGCGCTGTATATATACTCAAGGTCGAGCTCGCTCGCTCAGTTGCCGCTCGTCGGTTGGTTTGTACGGCGCGTCGACGTCCAAGGTCGCGGTGAAATGAATTCCAAGGAATCCACAAACACAATGATCGACGTCCCTTCGACCAGCGCCGCACTTTCGCATACGTGTGTACGTGTTCACTCATTTAACACCCCCTCCTACAACCACGTTAACCAATTTAGGCATCGACCCAAGTAAGTCGCAATTTAACACCCCATTTCACAACCACGTTAACCAATGTAGCCATCGACCCAAGTAAGTCGCACTTTAACGCCCCGTTAACCAATTATATGCTCCGCATCCTCCTCAGTGTTCCCCCGAGGGAAGCTGCGGGCAATTTTTTTATTTGACAATCGCACAAGTTTGAACGCTGAACTTTGAGCAACATTGGTGGGTGCTGTGGATGGGGTCGGCTATTTAAGATGTTCGCTGGTGCAGTTTAAAGTGCCCACTACCGTTAGGAGTGGCCAAACAGACAAATGAACAGACAGACAGACCCAAAATTTTTTTCGAAGGTCCCCAAGAAAGGCTTTCGTCTTTAAAAGCCCTCTGCAGATGATATGGTGCCGCCAACTGGGAGTGGTTCTCGGTTCTGCACAAGATCGTGTATGTCAACGCCAATACCAAGTTGCTTACAAAACTCACACATCGCCATATCTCACGCGGATGAGAATAAGACTCGTGGTGCAGCAGGCAGAAGACTCATCTGCATACGTTTCCTGCAAAAAAGGCAGATACGCGGCCAATATTTTTTGTTCTTCGTTAGAGTCACGTCACCTACTTCACGACCTGTGCGCAGTGGACCTCGGGTAGTCGATATTACACTGGAGTCTAAGATGCCGACGCATCCATGCTTCTTTGTGTCCTCAATTGAAATGAACTTACTTGTGTCATGTGAACGTGACCCCAGGTTTCCGTACTTTGCCGTGAGCTCTCCCGACGACCACCGTGTGACCTGTGCGCGGGCTTCTGCCACCGTCTTGAGCGGTCATAGCTGCCTGACCGGAACCAACCGGTTCAACACGGAAGAAGAATGCCGGGACGCCTGTGCTAGCCCTACGCAGCGCTCCGGTCCCGTTCGTTTTAAGAACGGACTCGGTAAATGGCGGACTCTCGTTGACGCTCCGGCAGACGTTTTCGATCAGGACTTTTTCACCGCGAAAACCACAACGAGAAAGACGTTATTTTTTGGTCGCGTATAAATTGAGTATAAATAACTTGTTTTGCATTTACGAAAGAACACGATTTACCTTCGCTTCTATGGAATAAAAATTTCTTATAAAATATATTGTGCGTGCCGTTCGGTGTTTTTTACGCTGGAGTTTTAAGCTTTCGTTGGTCTGCATAGCACGCGCAAAATCTGTGCCTACTTATGAAGCGACGCCAATTACGTCAAGGAAGGCAAATCTCAAGCTGATCAAACTAAGTCATGCTAAGACCAACCTTATTATTACTGTGCTAATTGAAGCAGTCAGCTTGTGTGTTCCTAATTATGACTTTATCTAATAAGACCTGGTTAGTAAAGATCTTCCATATCAAGAGTATGCAAAATGACATCATAGTATTTGGCTAATTAGGGTCTAAGCTAATACGTTCACAATTAAGGATATGGTAATAAAGACACGTGAATTATGAACGTGCTAATCAATGCATGCTTAACTATGGTCAAGCAAAATATACCGTGATAACTAAATTCCCGGTAATAGAGCTTAAACTAATTAAGAAACGTACATGAGGGCACTGGCGCGACATCTTGTTAAGACCTTGCTGGTTAATTTTAACTGGCTACAAGCACCGCTAGAAAACCAACCTTGCACCGCAGTGGTGGCTGCCCCGTTTTACTTATTTTTTTGAATGACGTTACCAAGCATCATGCTTGAGCACACCGTTACAGATTACCCAAACCGACCCAGGCGCCTTCATGGCTCGCCGATTGCTTGCGCGAGAGAAAAGAAAAACCAGCGAGAAAGATTGAGGAAGCAAAGTCGTTTTATTAGCCAAACGATGTATTTGCAATATACATAAGAAACTTTGCAAATGAAGAAATAGTGCTAGAACTGCACACGAACAGAATATCACAATACTTCGAGAACTCGCATTGCCCAATCGTAGAATACTACTGCAGCCAGGCAGCAGCCTTCAGAATGTCTCTTTGGCATCCTTAATATAAAGCGTTTTTGTTTTTGCCTAACGTGTCCTGTTCACCATTACGAAAGGCGAAGGTACACCAGACGTGTCTGCGATGGCTGTCACAGAAGCGGTTATCTAGATATTTTGTGAGCTAGATAAGCTCTGCAATGTCACACCTGTAAACAGCATATAATCAAATAAACTACGGAAGGGATACGTACGACGCCACCCTGAATAAGTGAGTGATGCCTCGTTAACCCAACAATGCGCCGAAGTAAACACAAGTCGGGATAACACGCTGCCTGCATACGCCCCCTATTTATGGCAGTCAATAAAAAAACATGTGGTTATATACTAATTTGGCAATTGCTGTATAAAGCGCCAAGTAAGTTTCTACTTTACATTGGGATATATAAAATCATGAGTATTCGAAAAAATTGTCGTGGAGTTTTTTTGATCACCCCTGTACGCGGTCGTTGATGCCTGTGGCAATAGGTTGTCGACCACTTTTCTTTCCAAGTGTCACGACCTGTATTATTCGACCATGGCTAATCACGAAAATTTTTTCTTGTAACGTGACTTGCTTTTGATGAAAAAGTGAGTGGGGCGGCTTATTACAGGACTTCACCGGTAATCATGATCGGACGGCCGCGCCAGAAAGGTTTTGTCCCGCAGAGCTGTAGATGACGCTAAGATCAAAGAGCCCAATATCCATGGCAACCAGAAGGAAACTGCCCGTAAATTTAGTGGAAAAATTCGCCTAATATCTACGCAATTGAGAGGCACACTTTGTCGGTGACCATGTATTGATGAGAACGCGGCTCGCATATACGACGACGCACTCTGAAGTACCGTGCCGCGCTTGCGTTACTTCAGTACTGCGCCAAGAACGATGCCACTCGCATCTGTATGCACTTGAGTCACAACAGTTCGGTCGGAAGGGCACATGATTGATGGTGACGTCAGCAGATGGTGCAGTGTATTGAAGCGTTCATCACATGCTAACGTCTTACTAAAAAGATTCGGAGGGTCAGCCAGTGGTTTCGTAAGTGGTGCTATTATCAATTCAACACACGGACTGAACGACGAAAATATGACAGCAGGCCGATGAAGCTCTGAAGTTCGTCGACTGTAGTTCACTTCGGGAACTCGCCGACTGCACGAAGTTTGAGCGGGTTAGGTAGAATTCCAGCCTTTATTACAACATGGCCACGTGTGGTTAGTTGGTGAGCGCCGAAACGTCCCCATTACCCATGAAGCTGAAGTGATTTTAGAGTGCATTGGTAGGACCCTGAAAAATCGGTAGTACAGCGGAAAATTAAAAAGACCTCATTATGAACATAACGCAGATACAACTCAATCGGCCATCACGATAATGCCACAGAGCTTCGAGTGGATGCCAAAAAAGCTGCGGTGGCTGCAGGACCGAAACTTATCTCGCTACACTATGTGGCTCAAGCACACAGCTCTCAAGTGATCTTCTCAGATAAGCAGCTCAAGGCTTATTAGCAATGCATTCGAGTTGTGCACTAAACGAACATAGCGTGCAGTTGCTTATGAGTTGCTTACACTGGTGCTTTACTCACATAGTTTCCGGAGATAGGAAGCAGCAAAGCTGATAAGCGTCTTAGTGGCAAGGTTTTCTTGTATAACAGGCACTGCAACCATTTCATTTCATAGTTAACCCACAACTCTATCCCAATGTACATCCTCGGAAGGCAGGAGTATAAACAGCCCAAACTTCATGAAGGATGGGGTGTCACAATGTTGACACATATGCTGAACGAAAAAATGCAGTTAGATGTATGTAAAGTAACAAGGCTATCTACCCATGGATGTAGCGAAAAAATTAAGATAGTAATAATAATTTTCATGGTAATAATATTAATATTATTCATAACAAGGAAACTGAATAAATTAGCAGTTGTAATGTGGTACTGAAGCTTGACTGAGCTCGTCTCGCAAAAGCAAGGCTCGAGTCGATGTGTCCGGACAGAGTGCGGAGCTTGCCGGCCTGCAGTAATTACATTTATTAGTTTTATGTTTATTTCTTCTTTTCTGTAGTTTGCTCCTTTTTGTTTTTGTTTCCTTTTTGTCTCTTTTCGCTTTTTACTTGCTTTTTCTATCTGTTTTCTCCTCTCTTTCTCTCTTTCGATTTTTCTTTTCTTTTCCTTTTCTGTCGTTCACTTTCGATTTCTCTGTCTTCTCGTTTTGTTATTTATCACTATTTCTTGCTTAATTTTTTTAATTCTACCTCTTCATCTCTCCGTATTTCTTTTTTTTTGTTTCTTTGCTATACATCCACTTTATTGTTTATTTCTATTTTTCTGTCTTGTTCTCAGTTTTACTGTCGTTCTTGGGCGTCTATCTCTGTCTGTTGCTTTCCGTACTTTCCTATCATTTTTTTATTTTTCTTCTTTCTGTGGTTCTCTCTTTGCGTCTATCTGTACTTCTTCTTTCACCAATTTGAGTTACTGCATCTTAATTATTCCAAAGAATTAGGACCAGCGGGAGAGTGGCCTGGACGTACGTGTTCGGGTAATGATGAAGACTATGAAAGAGAGCGGGCGCTTGCTTAATAACCGTTATTTGTCGTGTTCATCGCGACATGGTCAGGAGAGGCGCATAGGCACCCGACAGTGGACCAGAGGGCGCGATGAAGCTTTTTAGGCCGCCTCAGCATTGTTGGTACCGACCACCAGGGATGCCAAGAAAATGAAACTCTTGCTTAACACACTGAGACGCTGAATTGTCAATATTCTTTTTAGCACGTTTTTTTTTTACAGAACGCTTCCTGGGCGCTTACATAATCAGCCGTGAACCCCAGCTCACAACTAGAAAAGAAAATAATATGCACAGGCAAGTCTGGTTTTGGTGCGTCTACTCACTAGGCTACGCATCGGAAGACTCGGTTTCGCTGTGCCTACTCGCTGGGCTGTGTGTTCTGGTGCTACCATCAGATCTCTTAAACTGCATTGCCGGGTGTCTATAGCACCTTTCTCGTAAAATACTAATTTCTCAGGCACGCTATCGCAGTCCTCGAGGAGATTGTAGGGTTAGTTATTTCCACTAATTTTTCCGCCTTTTCCGCTATACATTCGCGAGAGTTTGGAAGTGCTGAGCTTTATGTCTCTGCAAGAGTTCCCGGCACTCCGCTTCAACTAGTATCGATAGAAAAACTTGCTTGGTTCTTCCGCGTCCACTGGCAGCCTACGATCTAACTGTCTCTGCTCAGACACCAAAGAAATAAGATTCTGGGAAATGACCGAGGAGTATGAGATGCTCGCTAGCCTGGTTTGTAGCGGAATTAGCGCTGAAACTACGTAAAGAAAAGTGACGCATGAGAAAAAAAAAACAGGAAACACTTGCTTCCGGGAGTTGGGGTACTGGAAATAGGTGTAGGCGCTTCTTCGAGGGAGAGGGCTACTTAAAGCGCGGGAGTCTGTGAAGGAGCTTGAGGAAAATCGAAGTGTTGCAACACCAACTGCTTTCAAGCAAGGCTTAGCAAGCCGGGTTGTGCGAAGCAGTGCAAACAAACGAGGCTTGTCTGAGTGCCGAAAGCGCAAACTAGTCCACTTTCACCACTAAAATGTTTTATAGCGCGCTTAAGCTCCACGCAGTGGTGACGCCGAATTACTTTTCCCCGCATTCGACTTCGTTAATTATCGCCGGCTTTGCAAAGCTTCTTCTCTCTCGAGGCTACCATTGCGTTGCCATGAAACATCATTTCTCGTGCTGTCAGTATTTTCTGTGATGGAGTCCCAGTTAGTCCAAACAATCACGCTCGAAAAAGTGGAGCATGACGGGCAAGTTAATTGTGACCACGCTCCATAAGCCAACATGCGCGACCACGAGAAGCCACGGGAGAAATCACTGAATGGCAGTCGATGCTGCCTACGCACTCCGCGCGGCTTTCACCTATTACCACCGGCCGCAGTAGAACCTTCACGCGGGAGCGACTGCTTCAGAAATAAAAAGTTTGGAAGATACCCATACCTTAGGAATGAATGTCATGTCAAGCATGCGGACGGAAGGTGACTGTGTGGTAACTTTTTATTGAGCGAAACGTTGCGAAATGACGCTTAAGATATGTACAATTGTTGTACGCGCACAGCAGTGAGGAACAGTTTATATGTTTTACATAACTAGTGGATTGTAGTTGCGTAACGATGCCAATAGCAACATGGGCATTAGCAACACTAGAAGCAGTAGGCTAATTATGCAGCGCTTGTGCTCGCGAAGATGGTAACAGTGCTACATAAATAGACTTCAGTGAACGACTGGCATTAACCCGACGGCTGTATCAGAGGTATACAAATGAAGCTGGATAGCCAGAAGCAACCACAATTTACGTTTCATGGATATTACGCCTGCATAGGTTCTGTTTCTAAAGGAGTTGCAAGACTTGGCATGGCTCTGTTGTGCAATACTTGATTGCCACGCTGAACACTTGGGTTCATTTCCTTTTGGGACCATAACACTTATTCTTCGCAATGGGCGCGTCAACGCTGCCACAGCCGGTTCTTCTTAACGTCCTCACACTTAAATTGTCAATGTACGTCCTCGCTGTTCCTCGGTAGATAAAAAAATTTATCCAACACTTCTGGCGCATAACTGCGTACCTGTGGCACATATGCACCAGTGGTATACAGGTTTGTGCCATACAAGCCTGGTGGAAATAGTTTGACAACCTAAGTGACGTCATTGTCACAATATTTATGCCATGACCGGCGAGTCATGTTTTTCAAAACAACTTACCCTGCCATACAAATTTTGGTTACCCCAAGTTATCAGGGTAACCGTGAGAGCACCCTGTGATATATAGGAATGTATTTAGTACATAGGCATACTAAAATTACAGGGGGGAGGGAGGTTCAAACGTTCTTAGTTTCAAGGCCATGTGGTCATAGGAATACATGGATAGTGGCCTGGGAACATTTTACCAGCCCTGTAGCTGCCGTACGCAAACAAATGCTTCCCATCAGAAATTCAACCTATTTAGCGGGAAAACAGGTTCCTTGAGTTGTTTCCCAACGTCCGATGTTCAAAGTAGGAAGAGTTCCGGTTGTTTTTGTTCGATGTAGCCACAGATTTTCATATGCAATGACAATAACACCTTGGTATGTTCCAAAAATGGCAGCATATCCACGGAGTGAATGATGGAGAGTGGGGCGAAGCATTCGTCCGTCCATGCGTCCGTCTGTGTGACCGTTCATGCGTCTGTTTGTGCGCCCGTCCCTGCGTTCTTTCGTGCATCCGCCCCTGCGTCCGTTCATGCGTCCATCCATGCATCTGTTTGTGTGTCCGTTCGTTCATCTATTCAACACTCCAAGTCCCACCATCTCGCATCTTTTTATCATATATTCCCCATATAGAAGCACCGCCATCCAGCGGACATTCCAAGGACTAAACGAGAGGTGGCAAACGCACACTTTCTTACGGCCTGCGCTTTGGGTCCACTTCCCATCTTTAACCACCTCGAGTTCATGGTATATTCTAGTTCACTGTATTCATGGCACTGCGACCAAACGCTCGCTAAACCTTTCGAAAACCAAGGAGGTTACGCCCAGCGAGTATAACGTAGCAACCTTTCCCTGTCAGATAGGGCTCAATTTACATGCCAATGGCTGCTAATGAGAAATGAGAGACAGGAGAATTCGGCTTTTACTTTCTTACGGCTTGCGCTTCGTATCTACTTCTCATTTTTAACCACCTTGAGTTCATTCATGGTATATACAAGTTCATTGTATTCATGGCACTGCGGCTCAACGCTCGCTAAACCTTTCTAAAGCTAAGGAGGTTACACCCAGCGAGTATAATGTAGCATCCCTTTCTTGTCCGATAGTGCTCAATGTACAAGACAATGGCTGCTAATGGGGATTGCTGCGTGCGCGTTGGCTAAAAGCCGAATGCTCCTGTCTCTCATTCCCCATTAGCAGCCATTGGCATGTACATTGAGCACTATTTTTTATTGGTAAACAACGCACAGAAGAAATCTCCCACTAGCACCACCTTGGAGGTCAAGTGTTATACCTATTTCGGGTATGTGCCACTGGTGGTTACATACAAGGGACGCCCAAGCCACGCCATAAGGTGCTTCGCCCCTAAAAATTTTGGAATCCTTAAGCTTCGGTTTCGAGAGTTGAACTTAATAGCGATGTCCTATCCATAGTACGTACTCGAATCACTTAGCGGATAACTTTCATTTTATCATGTTGCCCAGGAAAAAGCAAGATAGAATAAAATAACGGCGAATTCTATTGATAGAACAGGAGAACAAGGTCAGGGCAGTAGGGGGAAGGGGAGGCAGAGCAGCTGGGAGCAAGGCCACTCGATCTGTCGCTGGAATGCGGCATGCTCCCGCAGAGCAGGCGAGAGGGTGATGAGCGGGGAGGCTATGTGTTCGAGCATTCCAAGCTTCAGCATATTCTCTATGGCGGAGCAGCAAAATACACGTGAAATCGGTCAACCACTTGTTCTTCGTTATTCTAATAGGTATATAATACTATTTTCCGTAACGACGTATTTGGCAGACGTCCAGATGTCATCTTCGTCACCCGCACAAAACAGAGAAACAGTGGTTTCAAAATTCACAAGCTTTCCACCATTGCCACCACACTCGCCGGGCCGGCTAAAGAAAAATTTGGAGACTGATGTTCAAAGGCCACGTGACTGGTCGTACTTTGCGCGTACTCCGCTTTTTAGGCGAGAGCACTGCAAATTGCTGCTGGGTGTTTTCGGTGCAGAAGCATACTTGCTCTACCAAAGGACGACAGTGCTTCTGTACCTGTTCGAATACTGAAACATGTCAGCTCCAAAGAGGGCACTTTAGGCGTGCTTTTGAGTGCTCCTGTTCTACCAGTGGAATTCGAGATAAGAGAAAGACAGGGAGGTCAACCAGAAAAGTTGCGTACGATTAGCTACCCTGCACTAAGGCGAGGGGGAACGAGGGAATGCTACACTGTTATTTATTAAGTTTAGAGTGCCTTGTGTCAGTGAAGTATTCTCATGTGACTCTATTCTGTGTAATATGATAGCATGCTTCAAACCACGAGCAATTATGAGCATGAAATGTTTTCGAACGTGCCATGCACCCACTTCGTGGCCTTCAAGGAATAGGCGCAGTAATGTGTGTGCCTTTTGTAATAGGTGGCCGGCTTTAAGTCATCGAGTAGTTGTGACAATCATGTTCTCACGCCTGATGTCATTGCCTGCTTGCAAAACGCAATATTATGGCGCTATTACACGTTGTATTGTGATGCCTGTGCACAGGACACGTGTGTTTTTAAAGCGTGGACATTGTTTTCGCTGTGTTTCCCAGAAAAGGAGCTTACTTTCACTATTTATCCAAGCAGATGCCTGGCGATGCCACCTACTTGCACGTAGATGACCTGGGTTTGATCCTCACTCGCACCCAGAAATTCAATTATTTATTTTAGTTGTGTCATTGTGAACTTTTCGGTCACGAACCAGATTATTATTCTTAGCTCACATTACTATTAATATCTGGAGTGTAACGTCCCAAACTACCAGATGATTACTAAAGAAGCCGTAGTGAACAGCTCCGAAAATTTCGACCACGTGGGGTTCATTAACGTGCACTTAAACCTGAGCATATTGGCCTTCAGCATTTTCGCCTACACCGAAAATGCAGCCGCTACAGCCGGAATTTGATCGCGCGACCTGCATGTGTGCAGCCAAGTTCCTTAGTCAATAGACCACCATGGTGAGTGTTTAGCTCGGAACCAACTTCACCATTACCGACTCTGGAATTTCAGCGAAACGAGCGCTTTGACGCTGTTCGAGGTAGTAACTCCTTTAAGGTGCTTCATAAGCAGTGCATTTTGTGACTCGCACTCACTGCCAGTCGGCCTGTTTTTTCTTCTATCTTATCTTTATATGTCTTTCTCTATATCTATTTTTTTCCTCTCTTTTTGTCTGCAATCCCCTTCTCTACGCAGTGCAGAGTATGTCAGTGATGCGTGTACGCCGGCTAAACTCTCTGCTTTTCGATAAAGACTCCTCTTCCTTACTTTGTAAAAGTGAATACTACTACAATCAAACTCGACTGCATTGTCATCGCGTAAATCAAGATATAATATGTATCCAAATATTTTCGATTGCGACAACGCTGCCATGTCAGTGCGTAAGGAGATCTACGTCTATATTAAACAAAAACGGTTGAAATGCTTGATATTTCGGAAACTTGGCTGCGGAAAATGCCCCGAAACGTTCACTTCTCTTCATAAAATTTTCACCGTTCCACGCGGAAGGGTACTTCCTCTCGTGTGTGTGGGAGACCACGTTCTGTGGTTAGGACGACGCTGCGCAACTACCACTCGACATCACGTGCTCTCCTCCACCACGGTAATATAGCGGTTGAGGGGCTCGGCCGCCAACCCGAAGGTTCGATCGTGACCGGGGTGGCGGTCACATTTTGGTTGAGGCCCGTGTACTGTGGGACGTCAGTGCACGTTAAATGACACCAGATCCTCGAACCTTTCGGCGTACTCCACTACAGTGTCTCTCATATTCGTGTCGTAGTTTTGGGACGTTAAAAACCAAATAATAATAATAATAATAATAATAATAATAATAATAATAATAATAATAATAATAATAATAATAATAATAATAATAATAATAATAATAATAATAATAATAATAATAATAATAATAATATTAATAATAATAATAATATTGCCACGTGATCTTCACCCACAATGATTCCTCGTCACTGCGCCAGCGGCCTGTCATGCGGAGTCACCATTCTCTTCTCCGCTTGTTTCCTAATGCGCTAGACTTTGTTAAAAAAAATAAGAGCCTGCTGTTTTCTGCATGGCTGATATTAATCAACAAAATCTAACTTAAAGATAAGGAAGCATTTCGCCGCGGCTGTGTAGGTGCAGCACACCAAAAAGCACGTTAAGTGATATATTTAAAAACAAGACCGTCAGGAGACACAAGGCGGAGAAGACATTTACGGCATTCTGTGAGTACAGACAGCTGCTAATAAAGTCATTGAGGTGCCATTTAGATTGATACTTTGTTCACTCCGAAAATATATTATTTCGGCGTCCTTTTTACAATAGTTAATGCCACGAAGACAATTTGTGGCCTGAAGTTCACCGTACAAATACAATGGTCTCGTCAAACTATGCATATCTAATTATCCCGTGTGTCGAACTAATTCTCTCTTTCTCTCTATTTTTACGAGTGTCTCATCTGGGTTTAATGTTAAGCTGCACAGACGAACGCGCATGTATCGGTATTATTTGACTATGGTAAAACTTTGTTGAAAACTCTAGAATAATTAGTGGTACTTTCAGTGCAAGTTTTGGTGCACCAATCGGCTTGAAGGCACTTCTTAAAAATCACCACATAGCTTTATATAACAATAAAGGCGGCTAACAGCATGTAAAATTTGTTTTCTTGCGTTTTTAATTTTTTGATCAATTTTTTGTATAGTTCATAATTTTAGATATTGATTATATGCTGACACGGCTTCTTTGCGGAAAAACATCGCATCTATATAAGGAACTTATTAACATCTGCATACGCATTCGTGCGCCGTCTTCGTTTACCGGAGGCCCATAGTCTGCCTGGATGCATTGTTTTCACTGTGGGCAGGTCAAATTTTTCATCTCTTTTTTTCGCTTGTTTTGATTATAGCCAGGTTTGCGGGGAACATCCAGGTTATTCGGTTTCGTGGCAGCCATTGGATTAGCAAGGCTATAGTTCAGAAGCGAGCGGTGACCCCACACCACAGGTGCGCAGGGGATTTCCAGAGCTGCTCACGGAATACAATATATACATAATGTTAACTTTCATGATCCTGATAATTTTCATAGTCCACTGTCAGTGTTTTCATCTCATCTTTGCACTGTCGTACAATAGTTTTTCGCACTATACAAGTTCTTCTTTTTTTCTTTTTTCAAGAAACCTTCCCCATAGTTGTGTATATTCCTGTTTATTTTTTGTGCCATTCCACGACTCTCGTCTTGTCTTCTATTCTTCTAGTTTTGCACTGATCTTTTTTTTGTATAAATTTTTCGCTCCTTTCGTTTGATTTTTGTTTCTGTAAACTGTATCGTATTCTTTTTTTTCTTTTAAGTTTGCGTGCACGTGCACAAAACCTTATGGTTGTTCCTGAGCACTTTAATAAATTATTAAATTATTATTGTTATTATAGGTAGTAATATATTATTAATACAAAAACATGAAACGCAAGTACTGTAAAGCAGTACGGTAGAGCTTCTCCTTTCCAGTGACAATGCGTGCCCCGCACAGCGGATGTGCCGTTATCATTGCCATAGGCTGACAGGTAACATTGAGCCGGGTCAGTCCCACAGTAAATTTTGAAAAGAAAGAAAAAAGCTGTTAGGTGTTGGGGCATCAAAAGGTCAATGACCTGGAAAGGAGAAGTGATACCTTTCTGCGGTAGTGTATTTGCGTATTGTAATTCTGAAACTTGCTACAAGACCCCACTTTTACCACTTACTCTCCAAAATGCAGACTGAAAAGTCTTAATCCATGCGAAAAGGTCGATTCGTTGTAAGGGAATGTCAACTTTATCAGTTTTGTCGCATTGCTCCACGTTGGATGTAAACAAAGATTCCAGTTTTATTTGTTGGATGCAGTAGGTTTTCCTGCACATTCACGTTGAAACATTAGATAGATAGATAGATAGATAGATAGATAGATAGATAGATAGATAGATAGATAGATAGATAGATAGAGAGACAGACAGACAGACAAACAGACAGACAGATAGATAGATAGATAGATAGATAGATAGATAGATAGATAGATAGAAAGATAGATAGATCGATAGATAGATAGATAGATAGATAGATAGATAGATAGATAGATAGATAGATAGATAGATAGATAGATGTGTTGCGTTTATTGTCCGAAAACCACCATATGATTATGACAGATCCCGTAGTGGAGAGCTCCAGAAATTTCAATCACCTGGGGTTTTTTGACGTGCACCAAAATCTGAGCACACGAGTACACAGCATTTTCACCAGCTTTGAAAATGCAGCCGCCGCAGCCAGAATTCAATCCGACGACCTGCGGATCAGCAGCCGGGTACCTTATAACCACTAGACCACCACGTCGGGGAATGTTGGAACACCGTTGCGTTTTATAATTGTTCAGTACTTATGCCGAGCTATCTTAAGACGCTTTGAATTACGTGTGTTTGGTTCTGCCAGTTTCGATATATACTTTTCTGAAGAGTGCACCAACTGAAGAGAGCACCAACTGAAGAACATACACAGACACATCCAGTATATATCCGGCATTCCAATTATGCCGCAGCACGATTTAAGAAAAGAGGAACGGCATATACACGAAGCAAACCTAGTACATATCGTTTCCAGTATACTGAAGTAGCCACTACTAATTCTTCGTTAATAACTATTAAATATTTCGTCCAATTATATTTGTAACTCAAAAAGCACTCGCCTAAGTATAAAAATACCAGGCCTGTGCGGAACGTGAGGCAATGTCACAACGTAAGCTAGAACAGTGGTTTTCCAAAGTCTTTTTTAAACACTCAAAACTGCTGCAAGCACATTTGCTTGATACCCAATACGGCATTAATAATAAAAAAATTTGGGTAGCAGGCTGGCACTCGCTACGTTATTTTTCGTCATTCTTCGGAGAAGCTTGGTGTCCGATAAACACTTGCAAAAAATTTTGTGCCTACAGTGGCCGACGACGATAAAGAATTATGCGTGAAGTAAGTATGCATCATAGTTGATTCTTATGTCAAATTTAACATCCCAAAATCACTATATGACTATGAAAGACGCCGTAGTGGAGGGCTCCAGAAATTCCGACTATTCGGGGTTCTTTAACGTGCACCCATATCTGAGCACACGGGCCTACAGCACTTGCGTCTTCATCGAAAATTCAGCCACCGCAGCCGAGGTTCAATTTCGCGACCTGCGGGTCAGCAGCCGAGCACCTTAGCCACTAGACCACCCCGGCGGGGCTATGCACCACAAATAATTGGTGAACAAGAACGAGCTCTTGTAATCAGTTGTAGCATTTAACGACCCACTCGTTACCCTATTCGCTTTGTGCGGGGACTGGTTGTTCGTTCACTGTTTTAAAACGCTTTATAAGTTGTATTAACGCGATTGCTTCCCCGACATCAAGCCTGTCTAATACAAGTTTTTTTTATATCGCTCTGCATGATAATCGGAACCGGTGGTATTTAACGAAGTTGAATGCGGAGAAAAGCATATAATGTTTGATTTTACCACACTGCAGAGAAGAAGCGCGCTATAAAGTGCTATTGTGACGAAAGCAGACTAATTTGGGCTTCGGGCAGTCAGACAAGCCCTGTTTGTGTGCACCACAAACAACCCCGCTTGTTGTCTTGCTTGAAAGCAATTGGTTTTGCAACATTTCGATTCTCCTAAAGCTCCTTCTTAGTGTGGAGACCCGTGTTTGAGTAGCGTTCTCCCTCGAGGAACCACGTAAGCCTATTTTCAGTTCGGCAACTTCCGAAAGCAAGCATTTCCAGTGTTTTTTTTTGTTTTCTTGGTTCGTTTCTCTTACGTTGTTTTAGAGCTGATTGCACAACAACCAAGGACAGCGAGCATCTTACTCCTTCGTGTTACCCGAGGACCTTTTTTTGTGTCTAAGCAGAGCCAGTTAATTGGTAGGCTGCCAGCGGGCGCCGAAGAATCGAGCAAGTTTTACAGCGAAAGCTGTTCTGAAATCAGAACTCAGGTCACGCGCAGTGCCGTAGTTGTCCATCGTCGCCGCCGCTGCCGCCAGCGCTGCCCGTTACCACATCGCGCAAAATTGGAAACAAAAAATCACAGCATATCCACGGGGTGAATGATGACGAGTGGGATTAGCTCCGGAGAGAATCATTGGTGAAACTGTGAAACTTCCGTGTATAATTCACCCAAGTAATCATGATCTAAAGACATCATAAGAAACACTTTGTGTGTACATATATAAATAAACTTTCATTTTTTCTTAGAGACGATGGATGGCTTGCGATGTCCCTTCATTATGACGTCTTTATGGCTCATGATATATAGGTTGAGCGGTACTTGTTGCAGTAGAAAATTTGCGAATACTAGGTTGATGCATGTTCCTCGGATCTTGGTTGGTTTAGTATAGTCGCACGATATAAATTTGAGTGCATATCTAAAATCCACGTGCTGGATAAGCCAATTATTGGTCGTGTCTGCAATATCAACGTTGAAATAACCAGCGAGTATGAACGGTACATTCTTGCACTATGTTTAAATTTTACCACATGCAAGCATCATCAACTAGAAGTACCACCATCTAGTTCCACAAACAAGTACCGCCATCAGTGGCACATACCCGCTCTAGAGTGGGTAAGTGCCACTAGTGGCTACGTACATCACCAACAACGAACGCCATAGAATGTACAGACCCACGCCCTAAGGAGCTTCACCCATAAAAAAAAACCCAGTACCAATGAAACAGTGGGGCTCGAGCCCGGGTTCGCTGAGGGGCCAGTCCAGTATTCTACCCCTGAGACACACCCTTGCTTCAGACCTGTTGGTAAACTTACCGTACACAGGCTTGATGTCGGGACAGCAATCGCATTTATACGAGTTATAAAGCGTTTTAAAACAGCGAACAAACAGTCCTCGCACAATGCGAATAGCATGACGAGTATGTCGTCCTATGCTCCAATCGATTACAAAAGCTTGTTTTTGTTAAGCTATTAACTGCGGTGCATACCCACTTCAGTCTATATTACTCATATTCGTCAGCCACTGTACGAACAATTGGCACAAAATTCCTCTCAATAGTTTAACAGGCACCAAGCTTCTCAGAACAATGACGAAAAATAGCATAGAGAAGGCTGGCTTACTACCATAAAATTTATGTTTTTGATGCCGTATAGTGGGCATCAAACAAGTTCGCTTGTAGCAGTTATAAATCATCATTTAGAAAAGGCTCCTAAATTACGCTCTTCTAGCTTTCAGTGTGTCGGTGCTGCGCCTTCTGCGCAATCCTGGCGTTTTTTCGATTGACACTAGCTGAACTGGGGTGCCGGAAGCTCTGCAGAGACATAAAATAAAATCAGTACTTCCAACTCTGACCCTTATGTAGCAGAGGAGGCGGCAAAAAGAGTGGACAGAGCTAACCCTACAATCTTCCAGAGGACTGTGATAGCGAGCTTAAGAAATTAGTATTTTGCGAGAAAGCTGCCATGCGCCTCTTTCGACTATGTCGCAATGATTACGACAAATAATGATCATCAATGTGGCGCCCACTCTCTTTCGTAGTCTCCATTTTTACCAGAAGCAGTGCGCCGGGCGCACGCTCTCCCCCGGGGCTTCTTTATCTGCAATACATTGCAATATCTCAGATTGGTGAGAAGAGTAGTACTGATAGATACAAAGAAAGAAGTAGAGAGAAAGAGAAAAAAGAAGAAAAAGATAGAAAAGTACCAAAAGCAACAGGTAGAGATAGACACACACACAAGAAATAATATGACATATCTCACGTATTGTGGGAGTTGCTGACATGCGAAGCACGAATAGAGAAGGTTCATATGTCATTTTAAAATGAGCTCAACGTTACGAGGAGGACGTAAATAATGCCGTACATTACTTTCATGCCGTGATTATTATGTTGGACGTGTCATTCACCTTCGTCATTGATTCACGTCACGTGATACCAAATTTAGTATCACGTGGCGTGATAAGTGGAGCTAGCAAAATGTCTGCGAGCACACTAAGCGTATACTCGGCGACAACTTTTCTTCGAACTGAAGGGAAAGCTACGGAGGCGGAGCTTCTGCTGATTTAGCACTACGCGAAGTATTCCGTTTTCGTGCGCATCTCGTAATGCTGCAGAAAGTGACGGGGCCGCACCATCAGCGTTTCATGTATACGCAAACGCCCTTTAGCGTTTGAGGTGCACGTAAAAGGGCAGGAATTTTTCACGCGTTCACAAACACGAAGTCACAACACATAAATAAAAAACAAAAACAAATATTTTATAAGTGTGACCTGCGTCCTGTCTCAAATAGCTCCGCGTCGAGAATAAGGAAGGAACATTTGTATTTCACGATAAAATACGGGCGCTCTTGTGGAACTACATTTACTGGCAATAGGATGCATGTGATTTGGCTGCGTAGCTTCCCTTTGAGTGCCAAGAAACGTTGTCGCTGAGTATAGCATGTAGTCATGTTTTACAATACACGCATATATGATTATCATGGTCAGGTGTGTCATTTACTTTTGTCGTCTGTTCACGTCACGTGATACCAAATTTGGTATATGTGGAGCTTGCGGAATGGCCACGAGCACGCTATGAGCGTAGCATGTAGGCATGTGTCGCATGGCACGCATATCGTGATTACCATGTTTAGACATCACATTTACATTTGTCATTTATTCACGCCAACTGATGCAAATTTGGTGAATGCGAAGCTATCAAAACAACTGCGAGTGCACCATGAGCGTGGTGTGATGTCAAGCTTTTTTTATTGATAGGATACATAGGATGATGTTGGCGCACAAATGTGGCACCAGCTACTCTTTAGCGCTTAAGTGAAATATTAACACATATTTTAATAGAAAACATACAAAGCAGTGCATGTAAAATGGAACACTCGAGCACACACATGCTAAAACACACTTATATGCAATATAACAACACAATGATAAAGAAATGTTCGAAAGTAAACAAACGAAGTCTTTCAGAATGTCCCTCATTAACATTAGATTCAGTCAGCACAAAACAGCAGAACAAACGTCTGATACTTATGGAGATCTATTCACTCGTGTGTACATAATAGTCGACACGTCATTCAGATCAGCACATACATATGATGGGTGTCATATGATATTGCGCATAATAAGTACGACTTGCGTTATACAAATGAAAGTTCGTTATTTCTTACTACTTGTCAGCAATTCCCCTGCCTGGTAAAAAACATTTTAACGCTTTGAAAGCGTGCGTCTGTAAAACTCCAGTTGGCCACGGGCCCCAAAATTTTTGGATACCAAACGGTCTGCGGTCTAATGCCAACAGTTCTGATTTCACATGGCGTCTGGGCATGTCATGGTGTGGAAAGTCTATGAGAAGGCCACACACGTCTTCATCTGAAAATATACATTCCCATTCGGGAGTTTCTTAGATGAAACAAATGTCATCATTATCATGTTCGCGTCAGTCATATACCTTCGTCATCTATTGACGTCACCTAACACCAAGTTTGCTCTATGTGAAGGTAGCAAAACGGCCGAGAGCGCATCATGAGCGCGACATGCTGTCATTTTCTTACACTACACACATCTCATGATTATCATGTTTGCACCAGTCATGTACATTCGTCATCTATTCATGTCCCGTAATACCAAGTTTGGTGTATCTTAAGCTGGCAAAACGACCACGAGTGCTCAATGAGTGTGTCGTGTAGTCATTACTTACATGAAATGCATGCCATTATTTCCACGTCAAGGTCTATCACTTATTTTGCAGTTTTGCAGCCTGGGTCTATCACTGGAAGCTTCTAGAAGTGAGGCAAATCATCCTATCTTCGTAAATGAACACCTTTGTCAGTATCTAAAGAGACTACTTGCTATGGCAATAGCGCGCAAGCGCGAACATGGCTGGAAGTTTGTCTGGATAAAAAACGGTGCCATTTTTGCCCGTCGCGATGAGACTTCATCCATCGTGGCAATAAAACGCGAGAGCGATTTGGACAAGATTACCGCCAGAGGATAAGGATGCGCGCCCCCTGTGCGAACACTTCGACTGTCCAGATTGTAGAAATATGGATGCTGACTTCGTACAACCTGAGGACATGCGGACATGCGTGGTATCATATGTGACAAGCCAGAGAAGCTTTTTAAGGTTTTCCATCTAAATGTTAGATCCATGCAATGTAAATTTGATGAAATCCACGCCCTTTTAGAATCCTGCAATATTAGTTTCGATGCACTTATGTTCACTGAGACTTGGTACAATGAAAATTCGGATCACTTTGTTTTACCGTCTTACGATCATTTTTTTTCTAAACAGAAAAAATTGTAGGTGTGGTGGAGTTTCTATACAGGTTGCTATACCAGGTTTTGAAGTTTCACTAGAGTTTAACACTGTTACTTGTGATATCGAAGCCATTTGTACTAAGAAAAATAGCAATGTGTTCGCTGTTCTGTACAGACCACCGAGTGGCAACATCTCGGCGTTCTTGAAGTTTCTCGATTCTTTCCTTTCATGTGCCAGTGAAAACAGATGGTTACTAACAATAGGCGGTGGTATGAACATTGACATTGCAAAAGGCTTGAGTGCGGCGAATGATTTTTTTGCTTGTATTACAAAGCAATGGTTTTCAAAATCTTATATCAACACCTACACGCGTTACTCTTTCATCAGCATCTGTGCTAGACTTGTTCCTTACTAACCGAAACACTAATAGCATTCTCTCTGGCGTTATCAACAGTGACGTCAGTGATCCCCTACCTACATTTTGCATGCTTAACAGTAACAGTTCATTGCAACAAAGGGATTGGCCTCAGCTCGTGTACACGGATATATCGTCTCAAGCGCTAGAGGTGTTTCGGGATAAGATTTCTAAAACAGATTGGAGGGAAGTATTTCTTCTTGAAGACAGCAATAAGTGCTTTGACCTAGTTATAAAAATTTTCAAAAAACATTATTTACAGTCGTTTCCATCACGGACATACCATAAACAAAAAAGGGTGCGCAAACCGTGGATCACACATGAATACATCAAGCTTATTAAACATAACAATAAGCTTTTTGCCAACTTTCTTAAGTCTCGTAAAACGGAAGAATTAAAAGAGTTTAAAAAATTTCGAAATAAGTTGAATAAAGACATTAAAAAATAAAAAAAACGAATATTATAAGCGTGTATTTGACAACGATTGCTTGCGCAGCGGTAACAAAGCATGGAAAAAAATAAACGAGGTACTAAACCAAAATAAAAAAGATTATACGATCGACAACCTCGTTATAAATGACAAAACGATTGGCGGGACCGAACTCGCGAACATTTTCAACAATTTCTTTGTTGAAATCAGAAGTATCACCTACTGTCACGAAGCTGCTAATCGTATCCCGAGACTATCCCACACAATGTACTTGCAGCCAACATCTGTCCCTGAAGTGTCAATGCTGTATCAGAAGCTTAGGAACAGTCGTAGCCGTGATGTGGATGATTTAGAAATAAAACAAATCAAATACGTTATAGACTTAATTGCACCAGTGCTTGCACACATATATAACGTCGCTATCTCTACTGGGCTTTTTCCAGACAGCATGCAGGTGGCTAGAGTTTCAGTGATTTACAAGAATGGAGACAAAAATAGCTTAAGCAACTATCGTCTTGTGTCAATATTTTCTATCTTTTCAAAGGGACTTGAGAAAGTAATAAATTGTCGTATTGAGAAATTTATTACAAATACAACCTATTAACAGATCACCAATTTGGCTTCAGAAAGGGACGTTGCACTGAGACAGCACTTCTTGTTCAAAAAGAGGAAATATTACACAACTTTGAAAATAAGGTCATGACACTGGGTATATTTCTAGATTTTAGTAAAGCTTTCGATCGGGTAAACCACTCAATTTTATTAGAAAAGTTGGAACATTATGGGTTACGTGGGACAGTGATACAACTTATTAAATCTTATTTGAAAATGCGCTACCAATACGTTGAACTAAATAATGTAAATCACACCTTAGGCCTATTGAATATGGGGCTCCTCAGGGTAGCATACTAGGACCGATTCTTTTCTTTTTCTATATTAATGATATTGTAAGAATCTATGAGGATTGTAAATATATTATATATGCCGACGATTGCTTGGTACTTCTTGAAGGAAGAGACTTAGAGACCATAACACGAAAGGGTGATACATTCTGTCATAACTTACAGATCTGGTGCAAGTTCAATAGGCTTACTTTAAACGAATTGAAAACTAAATCCGTGCCCCGGGCATTTTAAGAAGAATCGATGACCATATAACTCTTGGGCCATTTCAAATCAAAATCGAGAAACATATTAAGATTCTTGGTGTACTTTTTTCAGAAAGTATGTCCTGGAATGAACATGTGAGAACCTTATTGCCAAAATTAAGCAGAGCAGCCGGTGTATTAAGCCGAAACCGTCACAATTTTCCTGTTAGCATTAAAAGAATGTTATATTTCGCGCTCTTCAACTCTCACTTATATTATTGCACGCTAATATGGGGAAACACAGCATTATCAAACTTACAGCAAATATTCTTGGTCCAGAAAAAAGCACTGCGTTCGATAGAAAACGTCTCGTTTCTAGAACACACAGAACCTTTATTCCACAAACATAAAATTATGAAGATTCACAACATATACAAGCATAAACTACTGAGAACATACAAAAATGCCACATTAGGAAGAACACAGCTATTCGAATAAATTGCAAATCTTTGAGCAAATACAATTTCCTATCCTTTCAGGTATCACCCACCATACCACGTTCCTTTCTCGCGTACCCATTATGGGAAAGAAAAACTTGATTATGTACTCGCAACTACACTAAATGAACTAGAACAAAGAAATGTTGACGTTTTTAACTTTACTAACAAAACCTTACTAGATCTGTTTATGTAAATGTATTAGAACTACTCATGTTTGTATATTTACAGTAGCTGGTTTTACTAAAGTGATTGTAACTTAAAACATACATTGATGTTTTTTTTCATTAGAACACCGTAGTCTACATAACTACTTTGGATATCGCATTGTATATACTGTGGCTATATAGACTTGTTAGATGTTTTGCACTGCCACTACTGCTGTACGGGTGACCAGAGCTTAGTCAAGCTGCGCAAGCTCAGCTTTTTCCTCTGGTCCCCTATTTTCGCAGTGACAATGCGCTGTATTGTCTGAAGCGAAAATAAAGTTTGATTTGATTGATTTGATTGATTGATTGATGTTTTCTATGCAGTCATGCAACCATACCAGTTTTGCAACATTTCATGTGAATGAAACCACCGCAAGAGCAGCAATACCATAAAGTGTAAATTATGACTTTCATGAAACACATGTAATGATTTTCATGTTTTGAGTAATCAATAATTCTTGTCATACAGTCATGTTATGCCATACCAGTTTTGCTAACAATACCATTATTGAAACGGTCAAGAGAGCTCGTAGGTGGATAGATAGATAGATAGATAGATAGATAGATAGATAGATAGATAGATAGATAGATAGATAGATATGCTCAAGTTCGCCAAAGTTCACTTAGAAATGCTTCTCATTTAAAAGACAGAAAAAAACTGAGAGCAACAGAAAAAGAGAAAGAAAGGGTGAAATCGATAAGGAGCCAGGAAAGAAAACAAAGAAATAGGGAGAGAAGAAGTGGTAGAAGTGAAGAAGAAAGGAAAATAGAGATAAAGAAGAAAATAAAAAAAAGAGAAGACAGAGAGATAGCGAACAAAAAATTGGAAAAAAAGGAAGTTAGAAAGTAAGAAAAAGGGAAGGAAATATATAAAGAAAGCAACAAAATAAAAAGAAAAAAGAGCTAAAAGCAAGACAAACGGAGAGTAGCAAAGACAGGGAAGAGGAAGTAAACAAAAAACTATTTAAAAATTGGCCCCGTATCTACATGTTTATCGGTAAATGTCGTCGAAAGACGATAGTCTTGCGTCTGGAGAGTGAACAAAACCTGTATTTGATGTTCTGCGCAAGAAATTAGTGAATGGTATTCTGGAGGCGCTGTGTTAGAGTGCCTCGCGCGTGCAGCGGAGCGCATCAAGTCACGTCTCACGTGAGACATGAGCGCTATCAGGCAGTTATCTTTCAAAACAAAGCGTTGCGGCTCTGAAACAGGCCGTGCGCCCGTCTCAGAGGTCATAAAGTGTAGAACACAAGGCAACGGGTAGGTGCCAGCACCGTGTCGTCTTAGCAAAGCCTTGGAAACACATCCCGTTTCGTGCAAGCGTTGCATGGTCAGCGCAGCGTGATAAACGCTACGGTCCTCAGAATTACTTATGTATGCCTTTTTTCAGTGAAAGGAACACATGCAAAGTATAAACGTGTTGTTATGGTGCCTCAGATATGCGCAATTATTGCTTTTTAATTTGCAATCGCGCAAGTATGAACGCTGAAGCTTGAGCAACATTGGTGGGCGCTGCGGATGGGGTCGGCCGTTTGGGGTATCGGCTGGTGCCATTTAGAACACCCGGTGTTGTTAAGAGTGGACAACTAGGCAAGTAGACAGACAGACCAAACTTTTGCGTTGAGGGTCCACAAGAAATACAATCGTCTTTAATAATGAACACGGAAGGCCGGCCAGCTTCGATCTTTCTTAGGACACCCCGACTTGAGCCTTACTTCCGCAAGACGACCTCAGGCATGCTTCAGGATCACAGTGCAATTGCTAATGTATTCGCTTTGTTTGTTATGAATATTATTATATTATTACCATGAAAATTATTTTTTGTAATATTTTCAGTTTTTGCTAAATTCATGCATAGTTAGCCTTGTTACCTTACATACATCTGACTGCCTGTTTTCGTTCAGCATAAATGTCAACATTGTGACACCCCATCCCTCATGAAGTTTGCGCGGTTTAGTCCTGCCTCACGACGGTGTACCTTCGCATCAAGTTGTGGGTCAACTATGGAATCAAAATGTTGCAGAGCCTGTTGGACGGAACAGCCATGCTACCAAGACGCATATTAGCTTTATTATCCTCTCTAGAAATCGTGTGAGTAGAGCACCCGTGTTCACGTTTCATTTTTGTGATAAAGTGCACGTTATGTTCGTTTAGTGCGCACCTCGAATGCATTGCAAATGAGCTTTGACCTGTGTACTTGAGAAGCGTACTTGAGAGCTGTGCGCTTGAGCCATGTAGTGCAGCAAGATACGTGTTTCAGTTCTGCAGGCACCACTGCATTTTCGACACCACCCGAATATCTGTGGCGTCATGGAGATAGCTGATCGACTTATATCTGCATTATGCCTAAAAGGAGGACCTTTCAGTTTTACAGCGTCTAACCATTTTTTCAGGCCTTTAGCAACACACTCAAAAATCACTTCAGCTTAATTGGAAAAAGTGCCAAGTTGGAGCTCTCGAAGTAACCACACTTGATCACGTTTTATTAAAGGATAGAATTCTACCAGACCCACATAACCTTCGAGTGGTCGCCAAGTTCCCGAAGCCAACTACAGTCGACGAGCTTCGGAGCTGCGTCGGCTCGCTGTCATATTTTAGTCGCTTAGACCGTATGTTTATTGGATGATAGCAACACTAACGATACCACTTGCTGGCCCTCTTAATTTTTCTAACACGGCCCCAGCACGTGAAGAAGCCTTCAATGCAGTTCACCGCCTGCTGACGTCACCAGCGATCATGTGTGATGGCTACCCAACTGCTGCGACTCAAGTGCATACAGACACGAGTGGCATCGTTCTTGGCGCAGTAGTAACGTAAGTAGGGCATTCAAGAGTTCGTCGTCGTATTTGCTAGCCGCGTTTTCACATAGGCGGAAGTTCACAACATGGTCACCGAGGAATTGTTCCTCACAATTGCGTAGACATTAACCACGTTTAGTCCTTAAGTATATGGGCATATTTCCCACGTCGTCACTAGCTATCACGCATCATCTTGGTTGGCTACTCTAAAGAATCGTTCTTGTCAAGACGAACGTTAGGCTCTTTGATATTCACGTCGTCTGTACAGCTCAGGACGAAAAAGTTCTGACGCGCTCGTGCTTTCACGATGACCGGTGAAATTCAGTGATGACCCGCACCCCGGCGCTGACTTTTCTATAACTGTCATTTTCATCACAACCATGTTGTGCGAGAGGCAAAAAAATGTTTCATAGTCAAATAATATCAGCTGTGAAACTTGGAAAGAAAAGAGGGTCGAAAACATATTTGCACAGGTGTGAATGCCCGCCGGACAATTGAGGGGGAAATATAAAGAAACGAAAAACTGTGAGGCATTTTTTTACTACTCATGGTTTTATATATGCCAATGGAAACTAGAAATTAACTTTGCGGTTTATACAACACTTGCTAAAATAGTTCATTGCTTTATGTTTTGACCGATTTCCATAATTAGCGGGGGGGGGGGATGACGTATACAAACAGTCTGTTAACACGACTTGTGTTTAGTTTGGTGCATTGTGGGGTGAACGAGGTGTTTTCGTAAGTACCTTCCGTATAATATTTGCTTATATGCTGTTTTCAGGTGTGACATTTCAGAGCTTAACTAGCACACAAAATGTCTAGATAGCCGCTTCTGTGACAGCCATCGCTGGGACATGGCCGGCGTTCCTTCGCCTTTCGTGACGGTGAACGTGACACGCTAAGAAAAAAAAAACCTCTCTACTTTATGTAAGCTCGGTGAAGTGACATTCTCAAGGTTGCTGTCTGGCTACAACGGTATTCCACGATATTGCAATGCGAGTTTTAAAACTATTGCAATACTGTGCTCGTATGCAGTTGTACCTTTATTTCTTCATTTGCAAAGTTTTTTATGTATATTTCAAGTACATTATTTGGCTAATAAAACAACCTCGCTTTCTCAATCTTTCTAGTTGGTCTTTCTTTTCTCTCGTGCCAGCAACTGGCGATCCAAAAACGCGCTATAAAATTGCGTTTAACAAAAAGCGTGTGAAAGGTCAGCAATTAGGAAAATAATTGAATCGTGTGCATGTGTGTGTTTGTGTGTTGTGGGGGCCAGGGGGTGGTAGTTATCAGAATGAAATGAATGGTGGGCTGTGGGCCTGTTTGTAAGATACAAGAGTGGTGGGTTGTTGTGAAATACTTTTTGGGGTAAAATCGCAATCATTGAGGTCAGGGTGGGATGGGTGGAGAGAGGTATACATTTCTGCCCAGCATTCACCTGTCCTACGTAAAGTGTTACTTTATTGTCCCATTTTACCCATTTTAAGGTAGCAGCAATATGCAGTATTTTCAGAGATTAGGGACTTGCCGGAAAGAAGCACGTCGTCTGCCGCTGAAACAACGTACTTCACTAAACTCCTGCTGTTAAGAACAATAACAAAGATATCTGCAGTTTTACGAGCCAGAGCCACGTTATATCTTTACGAGGCATGTGATATTGTAGCGTTGAATCAGTTTCAACCATCTTGTGTTTTTACGCGAGCACTGAGATGGCACAGTACACGGGTTGTTAGCATTCCGCCTGTATCGTCAGTATTGCGACTGCTGTGCACGAAATCCAACCCACAACAATCGGTGAACATCCGAGAAGCGCTAATGCTATACACCACCGCGGTGGCATGGCGCTTAAAACTACACAAGCATTAACCTGTACAAAAACAACTTACGCAATATTACCTCTACCACGTATCGAGTGGTTAACACGCATGCTAGCAGCGGCGCTCGCTGTTAAACGAGAAAAACGTGCATGAACAACGCGGTGTTTCGGAGCCGGAATGTTTCATTGCGGCGCTATAGTAACCCTCAACGACCGGGTGAAAGTCGAAGTGAAACCGAAGTCGAATGAGGAGGGGTGAACGACACTAATGGCGCGCCGCATCGACATACAGTCGCCGTTGTTGGCGGCGGCCGGTATGCGGAAACACAATCTCTCATGGCAACTCTAGCCACCGTCTGACAGAGTTCCGGAGCCACCCGGCCACTTGCGGGGTCACTGAAGGAGTGTATAATTAATTGCAGGGTCAAGTTAAACACACACACAAACACAAGAACACACACGAAACACACATACACACACATAAAAAGACTTTTGTACTCATAACACTCCCCGGCCTCTCGCACCATTCGCTGACAGACTGAGTCTTTCTTCTCCGAATAGTACCGCATATTGTCGTTATACCACGGTGACCCGGGCTTTGATGCCGCTTTTGCAGCATATAATATTCCTTCTATCCTGGCCAAACTGCGTTCATGGGAAAGGGCAGTGGCTTCGGTGAAAAAAAACTTGAATAAAAAGAAACAACAAACGAAAGAAAGAAAGAAAGCATCAGCACACTCAGAAGGGCTAGTGATTGCGCGTGTATCCGAATAGATATGAAGCAATAGAGCGTGTCAAAACAAAAAAAAATTCGTGTACAGTAAGGATACCGCCAAAAGTGAATTCTGAGCCTAGCTATCGATCGGGCTGGAGCAACACTAAATGTGTTTGAAGTTTGGAAATTTTGCTGTTGTAGCAATGTAGCACTCATTACGCATTGCGACTGAAATTACAAGCGCTAGAGTGCTGCGCACACCAATCTGTGCATTGCAGCCACCGCAAATCAAGTAAAACGCCGACAGCCCAGTTATCATAATCTAGACAAACGAGGCCCACCGCAGTGCATATGCCAGCCCTGCATTCGCAGAGACTCCGACCGAGGGTCAATATCACGGTCATGACAGTTAACATTATATAGACTTTGTATTCTCCGAATGGTAAAGGATTGAAAGAAGTCGGCAGGTACATGAAATGGTCTATTATCTTTTGTTAACTTACGCAGAATCTGACACTTTGCACATTTCAGAAGCAAAGGGCAGGGTATCATGGCGTGAACTAGTTTTCAAAGAAATAAAAGGTCAGCGTGATTTTGTCAGGACTGAAGTGATGGCAATGATAATAATCTGGCAGTAAAAAGAAACAAATCCAGAGTATCTTAGCTAAATGATAGTTGTAAATGCTTATGATTTTTTTCCGGACTCACTCAATGGCGTAACAACCAGAATTAGCCATAGCATTCCAGATCACCGAAGCATATTCAAGTTGAGGAAGACATATTGTGGTGTACAATTTCTGAAAAGCTGTATGGAGAAAGGAATTCTCAAAAGAATCTGCAAAGACAACCGAGACAGCGAAGGTCTCTCGTGGCAGAAAAATTTAGCATGTTGTGAAAAAGAACATTAGGATCACTGAACTCATAAACCTTACATAACGACCTGGTACTGACAGATTATGGAAATGACACGATGAATGTTTTGCGAGATATACTAATGAATCTGGTCTTTGAGGTATTTCGGTAAAAGTTATTATTTTCACGCCATTCAGAGAAAAAAACACAAATCTGACTGCAGGAAGTGACAGTCGTTAACTTAATGAATTCACTCAAACACCCTGATTTCATCGGCATACTAGAAAAAAAAAGAACGAATTGCAAAAGTGTACATAATGTAAAAGTTAGAGTGGGCCTAATACAAACTCTTGAGGGACCTCACTTTTTGCAACTTTTTACAAGGAAGATGTTTTGCTATTTACGGCATTACAACAAGATCTATTAAGCACATAGCTGTCTAGGAGATTCACAACAGACAAGTCAACGACAAAGTATGCAAGTTGAACCAAAAACAGTGAGTGGCTGACTACGTCAAAAGTCTTGCTCACGTCACAGTAGACTACGTCAGCCTGTCCTCTCTTAGAGATAGGTGGGGTGATTTGCGTCGTGAAACTAACAAGATTTTCGTTAGTATAGCTGCCAGGGAGAAACCGTTATCGATTAGGAACCAATGAATTTTTCACACTAACATACAATATGTTGTGAAGGGCCAGCTCAAACATATTCATGTGGCACACAGAGAAATTGGGAAATAATGAGGAATATCAGTTTTGCCGCCCGACCTAGGTACTGAAAACACACGTGAAGTTTTCCACAAGCTGGGAATTGTGAAGCCGTTCAGAAAGTTGATAAATACTTTAGTCAGTACTGGAGCAAATATACTACCATAAGCCTTTAGTATGGCCAAAGTCCTTCAATTTTACTGGTCACGAAACTGCTCCGTAACTCAATGGGAGAGCTTCATATGATGCGTTGGGTTGCCGCGCGGTGGCGCCACCATCTCACTGAGGGGATTCGTCGGGCTGGTCGGGCGGCGTTGCGCTGGCTCGAACGACGCTGCGAGTTGTTTGCTTTGTGTGGGAAACGTGCATATCGTGCTGTTGTGATGCGGCGTTAGTGCAGCGACGATGCCGAACACATGTTGTGTCCCGGGATGTCGTTCCGGGTACAAGGGCAGAACAAAAAAAGTTTCCTTGTTCTGTTTACCCAGCGATGGTGTGCTGCGCGAGAAATGGAAGCGCTTAATTCCAAGGCAAGAAACGGGTGACTTTTGCTTCGACTCTAAGTATGTGAGAGTGTGCGAGAAGCATTTCGATGACAGTGACATCATCCGCGCAGATGAATTTGTGGTGAATGGCGAAAAAGTGTCACTTCCGTGCGACAAGCCCCTTCTGAATGCCCAGCTGGTGGAGGGAGAAAGCCAAACTGAAGGAGTAGTGTAAAAGCAAAGCAGCCCTTTGCGAGCCTCCTGGACCTATAATTGTATAGCTCACTTATAGGCGGATTTTCGATTGATCAGTAAAATAGTAGCTGTGTTTCCTTACTTGTTTGCAAACTTTATAACCTTGTGGTCAGTCTCGCATGCAAAAAAACCTTTCAGGTGTCTTTGTGCTTTCACTTTTAATGTTTCCACGAACTATCGCTCAGGATTCGTTTTTTTTTGTTTTGTAACCATGCGTGGCCGCTTCCGGTTTTTTATCTGGTGTTTCAACTGAAGCGCCCGTTTGCTCTTTTTTTTTGTGTGTACGTCGCGTCGGGCAATATTGTTGATATGGAAAGGTTGTCACCTTGTCAATAACTTGATTTCTTGTTTGCTCGAAAATATTCTCGACCCTATTTTCATGGATCGAAAATTAATGACGTCCCGAGAGCAATTCATGCATAGCAAATGCCGCGTGACTCACTTTATCGATGTCTTCTGTGCAGGCCACGCTGCGGACTGCTTCTTTGACGTTTGCGTTTCCTTCTAGTCTTTTGCAGAGCATGAGTTCGCTTTAATAAACTTCATTCAGTAGAACTTTACGTTTGTCTTTGTTGCGTGGCAATATTCTGTTTCGTCCGTGCGCTACACATCAAAGCGCAAACAATAAACTTTTGTACGCTGCACCACGCTCTTTTGTCTCCCTTCATAATATTGAAATTTATTTTTGTAGCATGTGATAAAAGTTTGCGCTTCCTTTTTTTGCAAGGATTGAAAAGCAGGTTCGCGCAAAGACACACAGTGCAACATACATCATTTCGTGTTTTGATCCTTTCCCTTTATGCAGCGCTTTTAAATGTTACTGTACCACCTCATCGAAAAGAGAATATTACTGGGGTATCTGGGTGCTCAGCGCATTCCAGAGCACTCAACAGATTCATTAAAAGCCTACTTTAAAGGACGCGTACCTGCTTCTTTTCAGTTTTTTTTTTCGTTGCATTATTGATAGCCCGCAGCAGTCCGCAGCTACGGAAATACCGTATGTATTGTGGTTACAAAATTTTTTGAAGGAAACAAACAAAAGATATTTTAAAATCGGTAAATACGGCGCAGCGCTTGAGCCCAAAGACGCGAAAGCAGTTGCCGTTCGTGGCCGATGTCTGCGGCGATTTATTCGAAAAAATAAAACCCCGTTGGAGGCAGGTGGTATACACAATAATTGGGCGATTCATCGCTAACAACTACGAAAAGAAAACAAGAAACCCAGCGCGCAGAGACCAGAAGCAGCGAACGTTTTCATGCCAAAAGCTGGCAAATATGCCGCACGCGCGGCGGCTGAATCCCCTCAGTGCGACGGTGGCGCCAGTAGTGGCGCCCGCGGACCCTATATGAAACTAGCGCCGAAGTTTCGTGACCAGTAAAGCATTGAAGGACTCTGGTATGGCGAAAGGAATGCTATCTGGCCCACAAAATAAGGACGGTTTTAAGCGCATAGTGAATGAACACATGAGAATTTCATCGAGCGACAGACCAATAGATGTGCTACTTGCCTTCTGCTGTTGTCCTACCCGAGTCTTAGAATCCAAGGCCTTATAAACTGATGAAAAATGCGTGGCAAAACAGTCAGCAACGGCATTCACTTCGGCACCATTCGAAGTCAGCACCCTGAAGTATCTCTCACTTTTGCTTGACCTTTTCCATATATACTGCCAAAAGCTCAGCTGGCCTGTCAAAAGCGTTTTCCCCATATTATTGCAATATATGAACAGTGGTCTCCTTTCTATATGCATTCAGAAAAAGTTCAGAAAAAACTGAACTCTTCCTTCTACTTACTGTATGGAGAGCATTCGGTCTTTTTGTATGCGCGATGTTTATGCTTCAGGGCACCTGTAAGTTCAGGGGAGCACCAGTGAGAATATCTGCAATGTTTATGGAATCTAATAATAATAATAATAATAATAATAATAATAATAGTAATAATAATAATAATAATAATAATAATAATAATAATAATAATAATAATAATAATAATAATAACAATAATAATAATAAATGAAGTGTTACGCCCAAGCACCACGACACGATTACGAGAGGCACCGCAGTTCGGGGCTAGGGAAATTTTGACCATCTGGTGTTCTTTACTGGGCACATCGCACTAGCACGCGGGTCCCGAGAACAAGGTCAAGAGAATGTAATGTGAGTATTTGAACACTCGACTCTCATTGAAAGTATGAGCCGAACCGAATCACTTCGTGGAGGAGTACATGTATAGTCACTCCAACCCCGTAGCTTTGCCTTCATTGCCGAGAAACGGTGTCCACGACTACAAATATTTTTGAGTTTGAGTTTGAGTTAAGTTTATTTACCACGTACAGATGTACAGTAAGTGACTGGGACAGAGGAAAAAAAGCTGTATAAAACAGCTTGACAAAGCCCCATATCCCCATGGCAACTGTGGCAACAAAAACGGCAAAATCAAATTAAACACAGGACAGTTCAATTGATTGATATGTGTGGTTTAACATCCCAAAACCACCATATGATTATGAGAGACGCAGTAGTAGAGGGCTCCGGAAATTTCGACCCCCTAGGGTTTTTTAACGTGCACCCAAATCTGAGCACACGGGCCTACAACATTTCCGCCTCCATCGGAAATGCAGCCGCCGCAGCCGGGATTTGAACCCGCGACCTGCGGGTCAGCAGCCAAGTACCTTAGCTACTAGACCACCGCGGTGGGGCCACAGGACAGTTTAAACCAGCATTTCATATGCTTTGCATGAGAACAAAAATTTAAACAAACTATACTAACCAAAAATGCACAAGCTACACGTCGAAAGAAAGAAGTAATCTAACGAGAAATTAAACCACACAGAAAAAAATAATAAAGTATATTCAAAATAAAAATAACAAAGAGCATACAAACATTTTCATAATTAATTCCTGATTTATTTAGTATATTCGGCAAGCAATAACTCAATGTCTGAAAGCCATAACTTGTGCGTGGTCTCGGCACATGCCAACATTCAGAGTGTCGGTTTAGGCGCGTTGAAAGATTTAATTGCAAGTTAGCTAAACTACGTATATAGCCGCGACCTTCTAAGGTCTCAGATCTAAAAGTGACTGCTAAAGAATATTCGCAGAGCAGGTTTAATTTGATTATTTTGTACTTAGCAAATAATTGTGAGGTATGGGCATTAAAAGGGAGGTTAGCAACAGATCGTAGCGCCTTTTTTTGTAAGATAATAGGATTACTAATAGATTGCTTTGTTCCATTACCCCAAATTAGGTTGCAGTAACTCAGATGTGATGTAAAGAGCGCATTAAATATCAGAAGTTTTTGAGGAACTGCCATTAAACCCTGACATTTTCTCAAGACACCTAAGACTTTGCAAAGCTTACTGTATAAAAATTCCGTGGGATAATCCCATTTCATGTGTTCATGGTAAACAATGTCCAAAGACTTCACGGCGAAAGAGAATTTAATTATGCTGCTATTTAACATGAGAGTGTAGGATTCCAGAACATATGTTTGCATTGAGCGCGTAAAAGCAAGCAGCTGAGTTTATTATAGAACAAACTCGGTCATCAGTGATAATGCTCGAATGTTCGATGTCGCGAGTATAAATACGCACTCGCGCTGCCGCTTATCAGAATAACGATAGTACGGCGCGCATTGTTTGATGTAGTTTGAGCTTCTATTTCCCGGCCGCAAGTTCAGCCGAATAGTGACTTGCATTTCAGACACGCTGTCCCTGCCTTCGTCAACTTCACAACCACGTGACAATATATCTTGTACTCTTTTGGCTATTAGTCGACCTCAATAGCAATCGCCGCTGGAGGGTCTGCACTCTTCTTGGCTTGCTTGTCTCTTACTTTCAAACGTCTATTTCTGGCTATTTTAGGGCGAAGCTCCTTAAGGCATGGGCTGTGCGTCCCCTGTATGTAGCCACTTCTCGTGTAGTTCTAGCAGTGTTCGCTAGATGACGGTACCGTCCCCTGCACGTCCCCGTCTCCTGTATGGGTGTCCTCTGTCACCCTTGTTATTCATGATGTACCTACAAGTATTAGAGGCCAAATTAGAGGGAAGTGGACTTGGCTTCAACCTCTCTTTTGTCAAAAAAGGAAAACTCATTGAACAGGCACTCTTAGCATTGACGTACGCAAATGATATAGTGCTAATGACCCACAACAAGGAAGATTTGCAGAGATCGATGGACATATACGGTTATGAGGGAGATAGGCAGAATTTCAGATTCAGTAAAAAAAATCAACAGTCATGATTTTTAATGAGAATGAAAATAGTGAGCATATAATACAGGAGATTGCGCTAAAGATAACAGATAAATACACACATCTGGGCCTATGAATAAGCAATGGGACCGAATACCTAAAGAAAGACGAAATATACGTGACGACTAAAGGTAACAGGAATGCACCAGTGATGAAAAACAAGGCACTGTGGAATTACAATAGGTATGATGTTGTGGGAGGATTATGGAAAGGGGTCATGGTTTCCGGTCTGACGTTTGGCAATGCGGTCTTGTGCATGAGATCAGAAGTTCAAGCAAGATTAGAAATTACGCAACGTGAAACAGGTAGGCTTGCCTCTGGAGCTCATGGAAATATACCAAATCATGGAGTACAAGGTGATATGGGAGGGACATCATTTGAGGGCAGAAAAGCTAGCACCAAAATAAAATATGGGAATTGATTGAGAGAAATGGGGGAGGAGCGTTGGGCCAGGAAGGTATTCAGCTACTTGTACATGAAGATTGTCGATACAAAATGGAGGAATCGAACCAGAAAATTACCTAGTAAATACTTAGAAAACAGCAGGGGGCCACACCAAAGAGAATTATCGGTTAAGAACAAGGTGATGGAAGCTGATACCGACAAGTGGAGAATCGGCATGTTTAAGAAGTCCCCACTAGAGATCTATCGAACTTTTAGGCAGGAAATTACCAAAGAAAGGATCTATGATAATACTCGGAGTAGTTCTCTACTGTTTGAGGCCAGGACGGGAGTATTGCGAACCAATACATATCGAGCCAAATACGAAGGGGTAGACATGGTGTGCAGTGCGTGTGGAGAGGAGTAAACTGCTGAACCCTTGATAATGTTCTGCAAAGGGCTTCACCCTAGAGTTGAGGATGATGGCACACAGTTTTTCAAACACTGGGGTTTAGGGACCGGGAGGGCAAAATAGACATTAGGCGGCTATAATTAACTAGAAGGAGATTATCTGATTGGTGGCTAAAGTGAAGGCATGAGTGAAAATTAAACCCTTCGCTGCAAAGTGCAAGTCGTCAACCTCACAAATTAAAGGAAAAAATAAATCTAGTTTTTGGTTCACTAAGTATTACAGCTTGGTGGCGTTAACCAGGACACAATCTAAAGGGTACAGCCATATTATTCTGTCTATCCATCCATCCGTCCATCCATCCTTGCAGCCACCTCTCGTTTAGTTCTTGCAGTGTTCACTAGATGATGGTGCTTTTTTGAATGATTGATATGTGGGGTTTAACGTCCCAAAACCACCATATGGTTATGAGAGACGCCGTAGTGGAGGGTTCCGGAAATTTCGACCACCTGGGGTTTTTTAACGTGCACCCAAATCTGAGCACACGGGCCTACAACATTTGCGCCTCCATCGAAAATGCAGCCGCCACAGCCGGGGTTTGAACCCGTGACCTGCGGCTCAGCAGCTTAGTACCTTAGCCACTAGACCACCACGGCGGGGTGGCGGTACTTGTAGCTGATGATGAAAAGATGCAAGATGTTATAAACTAGATGGTGGCACTTGTAGTTGATGGTGAAAGATGCGAGGTGTTATAAAATAGAAATGATGTCACATATGGCGCGTGTCATTGGAGGAAGGCAATCGTTCGATTTAGCACAGCGACGTGCGCTAGAGGGAACGTTGTAATAAAATCGAGTGGGCAAAGTGTACTCAGGATTCATGGTTTACCCGGTTTACTTCCGGATGTTCACCCACCTATTATCATTCGCTTCGTGGATATGGCAGCACTTTTTTTTCTCTTCAGCTTGGTTTTGTTTTCAAATCTGTGCAACCGTAACCTTGCTGAACCAGACGCCAAATATTTCAACCCTATTGGTAAGTTGACACACACACAAAAAAAAGGTGCGGGAAAAACTTTTCATGTCATTGCCGCTGACGCACGTAAAAACATGAATCATCACAAATACATATGCAAATAGGCAGAAAAGAGGAACGCAGCACACCCCCTTTGGAATCGTCTCCGCCTTTGTCAATCCGGTATTCACCACATGACAAGACTGGGCCTGCGCCTTTGTCGAAAGCTGTCTCTGTTACATTCCTGGCACTATTTCCAAATAAAAATCCGGGCACAATGCCCGACCACGTTGTTTCGACACTGCGCGCAGTTGATCGTAGCTGCAAGAAATTAATGTCTTTGAAAATCGTAACACATTCATAATGGCTATAGGCACACAAAAGAACGGTTGGCGTTGTGCTCCGAATGACTTTGGTGAAAGCGCAGCGACGGGGAAACAATTTGCATAAAAATATTTACCAGTAGGGAAATTGACGGTAAACGAATTTTCGCTCTATGTGCGTGACGTACGATATTCCTTCTGTTTCTTTTTCTTTTCTTTCTTTGCTTCTTTCCTTGCTCATTTTTTCCAGGCTTATTTTTTTTTCTTTTTTTCGTTCGTTCGTTGGCATTCAGTAATGGTGGTGGCGACGATGATGATAATCATGATGATGCCTCAACCATGGCTCATACTCACTCAGAGGGATAGACCAAAAATGATTATAAAAATGTTTGGCCTCTCCAACTAATTAATATATTTAGAAAAACGAGAAAGAATAAACTTAAAACCAGAAGGAGTGAATAATTGCTTTTTACCCTTCCGAACAGGCAGTAAAGTCTATAAATTGAACATAAAAACAGCAGTATCGAACAAATCTAAAATTTATGTTTAGAGATTGTTCAATAATACTGCAATAATGCTTATATTATATATTACTTATATATAATATTATAAATATATGTTATATAAAATAGTATAAATAGTATATAATACATATAATACATATATATACACCAAGGTTATCTTATCCGTGCCCTCGAGTGCGTACAGAACTGTGCGGCGCGTTTCATCACTGGTGACTATAAACGAAGCTCTAGCGTCACAAACATTATGCTCTCGCTTTCTCTACCTATACTGCAGACACGTAGGAAGATAGTCCTTCTCGCCCTTCTACATAAAATACACTACAGTCAACGCCCTTTCGACCTACCCTTAACAAAGCCATCCCGTACATCACGTCGTCCTCATAAGAACCTCAGCTACCAACGCCTTCCTAGCCGCACTAACGCCTTCAATTCATCAGCCTTGCCTAGCGCGATAATACTTTGGAACGAACTTCCAGATTCTATTGTTAACATCCGTAATCCGGTAGCATTCAGAAGCGAACTGAGCAACTTTGTGTTCTAGGTACATTTTATTGCCAAGTTGCTATGTCCTTTTATTTGATACCTATGTGTATTTGTCATAATATTGTCCTACATTACTGTAAATAGACTGCCTTACTTGCAATATCTGCGGCCTCAAGTGTTCATGCCATTAACTACTGTTTAAGGATGCACCTTCTTCGTGAGATCCCTACCTCTGTTGATAAATATCATAGCCCTCCCTCACGCAATACTCCTACTCAGGAGCCTGTGAGGTGTCTGTAAATAAATAAAAGATAAATAAATAAATAAATAAATAGCAATTATAAAGCGTATTCATTTTTGATGAAAATATTTGGAAACAGCATCAAATACGTTGCTGTAGGTGAAGTCCAGAGCAGAAGCACCAAAACTAAGTATATCGTCAACTGTGACGGACCACCTTGGGTTAGCGAATAGGATATCAAGGGTTCATTTTCCTAGCAATCTGTAACGGCCACATGGCAAAAAGTTATGAACCATCTCCCTGAAGGAAACCCTGATAGGATGCGAAGCACAACGATGCACACGGCGTTACCACGTTTAACATGCGTCGACGCGCATGCAGGAAAAACGGTTTGAGGCGAACCTCGATTTGTGTTTAGTCGAGTAAATGTTTGTTCGAAATGCGAGGACATGGGAGGCGGGTTCAGTTTCATGTAAGTTTCATCACAGATAAACTGGTCGAAAGAGTGCGGTCGAGTGATGTGCCTGGTGGATAGGGTGAAGCGAGAGAAAAGTGTGTTGCTAGCGTGCGGAAGAGCCGGCCGCTGTGGGCGCTGCGGGCGCTGCGGTGAGCGTGCTGGGCGTGATGAATGGAGTGACGTCAGCGTGCAACTGCGGTGCGACCTACTTTGTACCACTCCAACGCCTGCTGCAAGGGTAACGCTTTGCGGTGCGGCCATAGGAATGCATGTACGTACGACGTTACACACGTGAGTCAAAGAGCTGATTGCAGCTTAAGGCGCGAAAACGACACGGACGAAGAGAGACAGTACACACACACGGAGCGCCACTTCCAACAAAGATTTATTTCGAAAGAGCACAGAACATATATAGACACCGCGCGCGCCGTCACCGTGCCTTAATGCGCAGCCGCATTTAAGTAGCGTAACTCCTTTGGCGATAAAGAAATGGAGGCTACGCTAACGCACAGATCACCTAATTCGATTATTCTCTTGGCCTCAATGATTAGTCTTACTTAAATGCGGCTACTTAAATGCGGCTGCGCATTAAGGCACGGTGACGGCGCGCGCGGTGTCTATATATGTTCTGTGCTCTTTCGAAATAAATCTTTGTTGGAAGTGGCGCTCCGTGTGTGTGTGCTGTCTCTCTTCGTCCGTGTCGTTTTCGCGCCTTAAGCTGCAATTATGTTAAACCAACAAGCCCAGTCTGCTATTCTCAAAGAGCTGGTTCACGTCTAAAAACCACCCACTACACCATGAATAATTATGTAGTAGACAGGCGTTCACTATGTAATACTTCATCATTTTTCGGAAAAGCATGGTACCTGCTGCTCGCTTGCAAGAAACTTTGTGCGATTTTTTGTGCTGTAGCTAACGACGACGAAGTATTCCAGAATTTTTCATAATATCCACCATTCCCCACAGTGGGTACGTGCCACAGTTAATACGTGAACAAGATGAAGCTTTCTTAAAGGGTTGGAGCATTCGACGACCCACTCGATGCACAGTTCGCATCGTGTGATATATGGTTATTCCACTTGGTTGGGACATATGGCTGTTCTAAAACGCTTTTTTACGCATATTCACGCGATTTTGATGCCGACATCAAGCCTGCCTAAGGCCAGTACGCAAAATAGGTCCAGGCACCGGCGCAGCTTAGTGTTAGAATACTCGGTAGGCGCGCAAGGCACCCAGGTTCAAATCTCATGGAGTCCTTCATGTTTTGAATTTAACTAAATTTTATGGCTGCATATCTGCGTGCTTGCTGGAAAATATTTTTGAAAGATGTTAGTCTTTATGTCTGCACGTAGAGAGAATAAAACGTTCTGCTGGAGATAATCAGTGAGTAGGCATTGCGGGAAAAATGGGCGCCATATGGCAGTAATTTTAAGAAGCAAAAGTTTTTCTAAAACGCTGAGACGTTGAAGGATGGCAAAACCACAACGTTTTAGAGAAGCGTACGAAACGCTCACTTTTTCGTTCCTAGCGTCGCATGGTCAGCCCTACGTGATAAGCGCATAGGTCTTTGAAATTACAAATCTATGTAGTTATATAGTAACACACCACGCAATACTTACGTATTAATTTTTGCCGGAAATATGCGTAATAGCAGTTTTCCGATTGACAATCTTCTAAAGTACGAATGCAGCAAGCCCATAACAAAGGCTGGGCGTTGAGGAAGGGCTTTAACTATCACCAGGTGGCTCAATCGTGCACAGCAATTGTAACCCCAGGCATTTATTCCAAGATCTAGAGATTTTCTACCTATTTCAGAGACTTCGCGACTATTTCTTGATTTTAGCGATTTTTGTAAAGCTTTGGAAATGTTGGATTACGCGGCTGCTTACAGGCGGATCTGAGTAATCAAGCTTATTCAACTAGAAGGGCTATAGTAAATGAAAACCTTGGCTATTTTCTGTTTTCTTTTCTTCTATTTGCTTTGACGTTTTTCTCGACCGAGTGAAGGCGATATCAGTCTTGTCACAAAAAATATTATGCTGTGAAATCTTTGGGTATTCAAATGTTTTGTCGTAAGTGTCTAACATGAACATGCAAATCATCATAAGTGCCCTGACTGAGTGGTGGTCTTGGAAAAAGAGATTTTTTTCTTGCCTTCTACACAAATAAGCGCCTACGCACATGCCTTCTTCACGCAAGCAGTCCGTGTCAAAAAGCTTTTGAACGAGGACGCTTATAGAGAAACACAGCGAAAGTAGTACTGAAAATTGGGTGAGCTTGTGCGGATTCATTATTAGAAATTCTAAGATATGGAAATATAGAAGAAGCTTGTTTGGATGTTTTCAGTCTATTTGTCGGGCCGTTTTTGTAAGAGCAAAATTAGTAACGAATATAATTACCTAAGTGGGCAGCTGATTGAAAGTGCAAAGGGGAGACATACCTATCAGTCAGTGAAAATGGGGCCCGTGTATATCTACTGTAGATCATAGAGCACTGATTGCAAATGTGGAAAATGAGATTCACCATCACAACAGCACAAGCTGGAGGTAAAAGAACAGTGCCACAGACTCGTAGTTGAACCGATCGCAGTTATGCCTTCAGTCTGTGCGCAAAGTAAAAGAGACAAACAAGTCTGCCTGTGTAGCAGCAGGCGCCACCTGCAAGTCCTTCACATAAAACTTCACAGAACATGAAGAAGAAAGACCTGCAGTTTTTGTTGCTGTGGCAGTTTTTTTTTTACTTTTAACGAGGTACATTGAGCGAAAGAGCACACTATATTTATGCCTTTTAAAGTTGAATAGCCTGAATAATAACTCTAACAAACAATCTAGAGATTTTTCTGCTAATCTGGGGAAATTTCAAGGTTCATTCTACGGATAAAACATGGTCCTATAGTTGCTATTACTGACCGCGGGACGCAAAGACCAACAGAAAAACTCAAGCATCCCAAGAAAAGCCCTCGTTTAAAATTTGAAGACGCTTGAGCTTTGCCTTCGGTAATAGATCGCGATAGCGTAGTCTGACGGCGTGTCCATCAACTTCTGAACTGAAAGCCAGCTTCTATTCTCGGTGCACGCCTAAACCGTGCAGTAAAGAACTGAACTCCCAACGCAGGCCGAGGAATTTGCAATCGCATAGGTACTGGCGGTCCCGTTTTGCCATACGGCTCTCAGCGACTCGAAACCGGCAGTATAGTCAACATTGCTACAAACAATGTGCACGAAATCACCGCCAGAGTATGCTCAAGGATAAGAAGAGTGGAAGCCAACGTTACCGTCAAGTGGGTCTCTCCAATGCTGGGGAGCTGGAAGTGGGCCCGGACCATAACGAGAAGGCAGATACGGAGGCACACGCGCTAACTAGCCGTGAGTCTTCGTCAGCACATTCCTCAGAGCCGGAACGACCTGACGCCGAAGATGAAGAGTAATTCATCACATCCTACGGTGACGTTCTGCAGTGGTACAAAATGAGCCGATGCCTCTACCCACCACCGCACCGAGCCTTACAACGCAGTGAAGCAGCCACACTGTGACAGTTGCAAGTACAAGCCATCTGGAACCCCGTGCGGGCAAAGCACGTCTGCCCGGAGGTATACTCCACAGATGTATGCCAACTCTGCAAGAAGGCGCAAGCCACAGAGAGACATTCGAATTCTTCTTTTCGCAAATCAGCGAATTGACCAGTACGCTTTCGTATGTAGGGCAACACGCGAACGTACGCTGCTGATCTTTTTTGACGCTCCTGCTGCTGCTGCGGATTAAATATATCTGAGTGCTTTTCATTGGGTGAGCCTTCAAAACACCCGCTCTTTTGTAATTTCGTGGTTTGACGCTAAGTGCGATTCTGTGCTTCTTCCGCTCAATGTGGCAGGCGTAAATGAGACTCCTCTCATCACAGGGCATTCATATGCTGTATTTTTTTTCCACGCACTTTCAAGCAATGGCGTAACTGTGGTAGGAACACCAGTTTGCCACGCAGGAGCCATGCTCTTCGATTGCTACTCGCACCAAACATTCTCATTATTGATTCTATTTGCACATTGCTTGATTTTTCGCTTACAAGCAACAACGCCGACACTAATGCCCACTCAGAAATTTCGGTGGAACGACCTCTCTTTGCTATAGAGTCGACGTTTGTTCGCAGGCATAGTAGCGCTCACCACGGTAGCCCAGAAAGCCTGAAACTGAGAACTATGACAGACTGTGGTTCGCATGCGAGTGCCTTATATTCGTGAAATTTAATCCATGATGTCAATTAAAGCTTGCGATGACTGGCTTCAAGGCATTCAGTATTAGCAGTGCACTTGGACCTGTTGCTGTTGTCAATCCCTTGAAGAGTGTGCTCATTGTGCTTAACAGGGATGTCAACAAAGCCATGACATACATACAGGTTTTCCTTGCGAAGATTGTCACTGAAATCTTGCACCAGGCTCTCTCTCAGGGCGCAGTAGGGGTAATCAGTTAAATTTCTAATTTATTGGTCTTGGCTCAAAGTCACCAAGACAGGAAGGCATTGTGCAGTGGTGCTGTAGGCAATTAACAGATGTTATGAAGCGTGCAGAAAATGTTTTTTTTAGCGGTCCCGTGTTGAATGTTGATCATTCAACACGGGACCGCTAATGATCTCCACTTATACTGTGAGAGGCATGCATCTTTACTTTCACTCAATGTTTTATATTAACATTTCGCAACGCTGTGAAACAAAATAGGCGTTTTCCGAAGAGCATTCACAAATGCCTGTAAAAACGCAGTGCATTGAATTCAGGGGAGCTCAATTGGTTCCTCGAGAATACTTTGGCAGGCGCATATGAATAATGGTTGGTCGTGACTCGTACATTGTAATGCAATAACCGACGATTGTGTTGGCACCTAATCTATAATAACCCTATTATTTCTTCTTTCCTGGAAAATATTTATATTAGTTCGTACATCAATACTTTCACCATTTTATGCTGTTCGTTCGTATAGCAGAATTTTACAGATTTGCCTATACACGTGAGCTCACAGCACCAGCTAAAAGACCTTTAAGGATAAAAAATTATTAGATATATAAATTACCTGCCTCAAATGAATTTATTTGTTTCTTCTTGCTCAATGACTAAGCATTGTTGGTCAATCAGGATCAACCATCTGTTTGAAACTTGGGCTGAAAAGCGTGTGTCGGAGTTCCACAGCCGCAAGCGGCTATGGCATGGTTTTCAGCAAATCTGTAGGAGAACAATTATAGTGAAAGAGGCTATTTACTCCAGCGCTACAAACTAGAAACTTTTGGTTTTGGTCAATCACTCATTTGTAATCTGTTTCCACGTGGCTTCCTTGAAATCGTGACGTGTCACGATCTGGATCACTGTATACGCGTTCCAGACGTAAAACGTTAGCCGATAGCACACGTAGACAAGAAGGCAGGCAAAGAACTTTATAATAGAGAGGCTATCATTCGCTAGTATTCTTCTCGCTAGCTATTAAAACAATAGGATCAGCAATAGGTCAACAGATCGATCTTTTCTCTCTGTTATAGAAGACTCACGAACGCCTGCCCTTTATTGAACCGTTCTTTCGCCGGCTGCATTTAGCTTTGTTCGAACGTCAGCGACGCGGCATTTAAGGATTCTTCTAACAATGCACTTGACGACGCTTGTACGAAAATAATCCTCACGCGTTGTGGGACGCGCTAAGCTGACGGTCGACGCCGCTGGAATCGTCATTTGTCGAGCGGCAAAGAATGTGATCCCATTTACTTGACATCTGAGGGGCCTCGGAGTTCACGGGCGTCGCCTTGTACCTCCGATTGACACGTTCGCCGTTGTACACGCGCCCAAGAGCTTCGGGGATTTGAGACCGAGATAATTTGTGGCGAACGCCGTGGTATGTGGTTGCGACTGATTGCACTCGTCGCAACTAATAGGAAATTATAACAATATGTCTGATGTTTTATGTCACAAAACAAATGTTATTACTATCTGGTGTTTTATGTCCCCAAATCACATGATTATGAGAGATGCCGTACTTAAGGGCTCCGGACATTTCTACTTCCGGTGTTCTTCGACGTGAACTGACATCTAACAGTACATAAACCTCTATCATTTTGCTTACGTTGAAATACGACCTCCATTGTCGGAATCGAACCTGCGGCCTTAGGGTCAGTATAGCCGAGTACCACATTCACTGCAGCGAACTAACAGAAAATTCAAGCAGCTGTCAAGGGACAATATATTTGGTATTTTGACACAAAAAATGTGAAATAACTTGAAGTATATGTTTGAATACGTATGAAATGAAGGTTTTGCAAACTTCTAGGCAATTGTTTAAATGTTATTGAAAGCATTCACAGTCTGCCACGTGTGTCGCAGTACATTATTGTCCTACACGGTGAAACACGAACAAAAACGTACGCTGCCATTTCCCTCTGTGAAGTTGGATGGCAAAAGGAGCTTTGCGTGGAGTTTTTTATTCTTTTTTTCAATTGGCGCTAGTCGGCCCTATTGCTTAGGTTAAACAGAGAGCAAATGTCTTTAGGTGCGCATGTGAGGGCTATATCGTCAGTAAATAATGTGGTGGAAAAAATGCTACCCGCTGTCCTGCATGTCGCTCAGCACTAATAGAGGTTAGACAACACTAGACAGTTCTTAGCCAACACCTGGCACTATCACACAACACTGGTCAGCACTTGGTAGGACACTTGGTAGGACATTTGGCATGACAACAGTTGGCATGACGTATATATCGTGCATCTGATGGCCGTCATGAGCATCGGGCTATTCATGACACGTCATGCATACGTGACATCCTGCCACTTAGTGGGATGTCATTTAATTGTCGATTAGGGGCATAAGTAGTACACTGCCCAAAGTATCTTGGCTCCCACGTGAATTTGAAGGCCGTCCTTCGGGGTGTTGGTACATGCATCTTTATACAATGTGTCTAGCCACCCGACTTATTCGTCTGCCTCGGTGGTACACTGCTTACGGCGTTCTGATTGCAGTGATTATTGTGCTGGTTGTAGAGGTAGAACCGAAAGTTTGATCCCGGCCATGGCGGTCACTTTTAGATGGCGGCGAAAGGCTACTGAACCCCGCGTACGGCGCGACATCAGTGCGCAGAGAGAAACACCAGATAGTTGAGATTATCGGAGCACTCCTCTACGACAGGCCTCACATTTACATCACTGTTTTGCAGCTCAGAACACCATATATTTTAAAGGAGCCCTGGCATCAAAGTTACTCTTGCCAAGATTTGTGCGTCAGCGAGTAGGTATAGACCCCGTAGCAGCGATTCGCGACCTAAAACGCAACTGAGAAATGAATAACTATCACTTTTTATTCATTTATATTACTGGGATCTAGCCCTATTCAAAAACGGCCGGCAATCCCACCATCTTTAACGCTGGGAGCCCCAGCAGTGGCACTACCTCACGGTCACCTCCAGCTCACGCCACAGCTGACCACCTCTTCACAGAAAAGAGTGACGTCAGGCTCAGCTGCTCCACAAGCATTTCGTCTGCTAAGCGGACACATTCAGTAATGCCTTGGCACCTGCATTGTTGTCTTAGCCGTATAAAGTGTCGACTCGGGTTCAATACTATAGTCTTGAACTTGGAATCCCCGCGATTCACGATGTCGCGAATTATTTTTGCTTCGATTGACCTTTTCTAGAAGAGTGATTCCGAAGTGGACGCCGTTCCAATTCCAAGCAGCACTGCAGAAGTACCCGTGGATGCACGCTTCCGCCATGTTCGCTCGTTTGTCTCAGTTAGCTATATTGTTGTAGCACAGAAAGGCGGGCGAGTTGGAACTTATCCATAGTGGGCAGCGCACAAAAGGAAACACACAAGAGAAGGAATCAGGACAAGCGCTGGTCTAACAACTGAAAGTTTTATTTGAAAGAAAGCATATATATACATGTGTACACAGAAAATCATGTGCTACGCAAGATTACATCCGATCAATGAAACCAATCTCCTGTTCAGATAAAGAAACAGATGGCTGGCTAACGCAAATGCCAACACTCTTCGCCATGTGGTAAGCCTCAGCAATCTCACGTGTCCTTTGATTATGATGGCGGTCGATGATTGCGGTTTGCTCAAATGAAGGAATACAACCGCAATCGCGGCAATGGCTGGCGAGGTGAGACGGAACCCCACCCTTTAAAGAATTTTCATGCTCCCGTAGCCTAATATTAATACATCTACCGGTCTGTCCTATGCAGACACTCCCGCACGAGCAAGGAATTTTATAGACTACACCGGTCGAACATGCGGTATACTTCTTAACGTGCTTGATTGAACAAGTGTTATCAACCGCCCTCGTACTACCCTTTACGCGTCTTTGAATCTTGCCACATAAGCTACCCAATTTATTTCCACCTGAAAAAACAACATCAACACCATATTGCCCCCCAACTTTCTTTAATCTATGTGAAATGGAATGTACATAGGGAATCACTGCAAAACGCTTTTGCTCGCGTTGAGAGGTTGCTGGTTGGTTGGTGGGCTGCGCGTTACTTTTTACTTTCTTTAGCAAACGCTCGGAAGCAGAAACGAGAAAGGCGGTGGGAAAACCCGCTGTCTTAAGCCGATCACACTGATTACGAAAGCTTTCCTCTGTGGCATGGAAACAGGATTTTGCGACAGCTGAATGAAGGCATGAAGTGACTATACCATTTTTTACCAGTTTTGAATGAGCAGATTTAAAGTTTAGGAGGGGTTTAGCCGATCTGGGAGCGTATAACCAACAGACATGCGCGTCCTGGAATCGCAATGTTAGGTCAAGGAACTGAAGCTCATTTTTTTCATTGGGGACTTCACACGTAAACTGAAGACCATGCCCCCTTTCCCTAAAAGCCTTGAGAATTTTCACCTTATCATGTAAGCTACTAACACTATCCAAAAAAACCAAGTAATCATCCACATACCTAAATATACGTGTACCCCGACCCTCAAAATCTCGTTCTAGATCGCGATCAATTCTACTCAACAATATGTCACTTAGGACCGGGGCAACTCTGGAACCTATGCATACACCTGAGGCCTGAACAAACAAATCCCCTTGCCAAGAAACAAAAGTAGAATCAAGATAAAAACGAAGAAGTTCAAGGAAACTTTGAACAGAAATACCACATTTGTCAACAAACCGCGTTTCTTCATTTAGTTCAGTGATAGTTTCCTTAACACATAGTAACAGAAAATTATGCGGCAGTGAGTAGAACAGGTCCTGAACATCGACACTGAAGGCAGACTTTTTTTCCCAAAAACCAGTCACTTGCAAGCCGGCTTCTGTTAAGAAGAAGGCTTTGGCATTATTGTCAGACCTAAAGCTTGAACGACTGAGGTCCTTGGCGAAGAATTCAAAAAGCCTGGAGTTGCAGGTGTTCTTCTCCGCCAAGACGCATAAACCCGATGTACCCTTTCGGGCAATTGTGTCGGAGAGTGGCTCGTGGCAGCACGTTGTCTCGGGCTACTTGCAAACCCACCTCAGCTCGTTAAATTTAGTGGATCCATTCTTGGTTAGGAATTCACAACAGGTTGTTGATTTCTTGGGTAATCAGAACCTTTGGGAAAAAAAGTCTGCCTTCAGTGTCGATGTTCAGGACCTGTTCTACTCACTGCCGCATAATTTTCTGTTACTATGTGTTAAGGAAACTATCACTGAACTAAATGAAGAAACGCGGTTTGTTGACAAATGTGGTATTTCTGTTCAAAGTTTCCTTGAACTTCTTCGTTTTTATCTTGATTCTACTTTTGTTTCTTGGCAAGGGGATTTGTTTGTTCAGGCCTCAGGTGTATGCATAGGTTCCAGAGTTGCCCCGGTCCTAAGTGACATATTGTTGAGTAGAATTGATCGCGATCTAGAACGAGATTTTGAGGGTCGGGGTACACGTATATTTAGGTATGTGGATGATTACTTGGTTTTTTTGGATAGTGTTAGTAGCTTACATGATAAGGTGAAAATTCTCAAGGCTTTTAGGGAAAGGGGGCATGGTCTTCAGTTTACGTGTGAAGTCCCCAATGAAAAAAATGAGCTTCAGTTCCTTGACCTAACATTGCGATTCCAGGACGCGCATGTCTGTTGGTTATACGCTCCCAGATCGGCTAAACCCCTCCTAAACTTTAAATCTGCTCATTCAAAACTGGTAAAAAATGGTATAGTCACTTCATGCCTTCATTCAGCTGTCGCAAAATCCTGTTTCCATGCCACAGAGGAAAGCTTTCGTAATCAGTGTGATCGGCTTAAGACAGCGGGTTTTCCCACCGCCTTTCTCGTTTCTGCTTCCGAGCGTTTGCTAAAGAAAGTAAAAAGTAACGCGCAGCCCACCAACCAACCAGCAACCTCTCAACGCGAGCAAAAGCGTTTTGCAGTGATTCCCTATGTACATTCCATTTCACATAGATTAAAGAAAGTTGGGGGGCAATATGGTGTTGATGTTGTTTTTTCAGGTGGAAATAAATTGGGTAGCTTATGTGGCAAGATTCAAAGACGCGTAAAGGGTAGTACGAGGGCGGTTGATAACACTTGTTCAATCAAGCACGTTAAGAAGTATACCGCATGTTCGACCGGTGTAGTCTATAAAATTCCTTGCTCGTGCGGGAGTGTCTGCATAGGACAGACCGGTAGATGTATTAATATTAGGCTACGGGAGCATGAAAATTCTTTAAAGGGTGGGGTTCCGTCTCACCTCGCCAGCCATTGCCGCGATTGCGGTTGTATTCCTTCATTTGAGCAAACCGCAATCATCGACCGCCATCATAATCAAAGGACACGTGAGATTGCTGAGGCTTACCACATGGCGAAGAGTGTTGGCATTTGCGTTAGCCAGCCATCTGTTTCTTTATCTGAACAGGAGATTGGTTTCATTGATCGGATGTAATCTTGCGTAGCACATGATTTTCTGTGTACACATGTATATATATGCTTTCTTTCAAATAAAACTTTCAGTTGTTAGACCAGCGCTTGTCCTGATTCCTTCTCTTGTGTGTTTCCTTTTGTGCGCTGCCCACTATGGATAGCTATATTGGTGTGTTTTGGCGTGGAAAGCATTCAGGTATACGCAGAGAGGTCAATGCAATATAACTATCGCAAATAAGCATCAGCGGAGAAACAGAACACACTTCCTGCTTGTCAGGCTCTTTTTTGCGCCTCCAGATGCCCCCGCCTATTCAGCCTCCCGAGGTTAACACGGTATTACCACTTTTACGGGGACGCAAAGTCTACAGACGAACTAAAATTCAACGATACCTGCACGTTACTCGTTAGTGATGATATCTGACTACATGCTCCTCCACTTTTGATAGCTTGTGGTCGTGTGGACGTGTAACACATACGTAATATGAAAAGACGCGCTTTTTTTATGCTTCGATCTATATAGACGACTGCAACTCCCCTGCAATTCACAATGCCCCGACATGTTGACCGACAAGGACACGTTTAATCATGCTCCTTTCTTTCGCCATTCTTTTAAAGGCGGTTTTTATCTTGATGATTTCACGAAATCATTCCAACCAGTGTGATGAAGATCAGACGCGACAAGCCACGGCCGGGCTAGACTGCACCTGCGAGCGCTAGCCCGGCGCTAGCCCGGCTGTGGACGAGCGAGTGCGTTTCTGCACTTCAGCGCCAGTCGGCGCCATGGTAAGAACACTCGTATCGTACGCGTTATCGCTACTAGGGCATTGTCACTGAAGATTGTATTTGTGGAATGTATCACACCGAACGCGTGGCACTAGTGTCGATGCCGCAGGGCAGTCTATTTTTCGTTTTTTCTCCTTAGGTTTTCTACGCTGTTTGACATCGAATTAAAATAACTTCCACGTGATGGATGCCGTTCGATCTTGGCAAAGAAGACCTATGCGCACCAAGCGATCGAATGATGGGCACATCTCGATCTTGAAATTTGATGTCAGTGCTTCTTTGAGCAATACACAGAAATTCTTGATATCTGCGTTGGCTCTTGAGTTGTCGAGGAATCGTTTATGCTGCAATCTCGCTTTCTTTTCGCATTATGGACAATATATAAGACGGATGACGACACCACGAATAACAGCTATTCCCACACGTGGTAATGCTGCACGTGGACGCCTTAAATGGTACAATGCGCCTTATTGCCTCCTACATGTCGGTTAGCGTTTTGTGGCCACACTGTTTTGGGTGGTAACAAATTCAAGACGTCTCTCTAAATGTTCAAAAATGCATGGGCCAAAACGTTTTTAGCTGAAGGCAACAAGTATCGGTGAAATATTTGCCGCATGCAATAATGCGGGTAATAACACATATGCATTATACACTTGCATTGGGTCAATTCAGGCAGGCTTCTTTGTAAAACTGATTCTACTGAATGGGACTTTTAGTCAACGTGCATGCGTTTTCGACCACAAAGCGTTCTCCAACTTAGCATCAAACTCATTCCGCTTGTGGAGAAATCGCATAACTTCATGCTTTCAGTAGTGTCAGATTTGGGCCCAAGACTGCTAGCCAAGTAACAATGAAGCCATGAATGTACATACTTGAGAGTATACTTAGAGGGAAAAAACTGAATTAATAATGAATGTCACCTAAGATGTTCTGAAACATCCAGTCCTAGCTGTCCTGGATATCTCTCTGAATGAGAAGCCTCTCGCCGTGTTTTCGTGTGGCGTTGGACGCCGACGCCGTTCACACAGAAAGGGCACGCTGTCTGGATAGTTGACGTCATCAACGTAAGTCAACGCACACCATGACACAGCCTTCGGCCACATTAGCAGCAGTAGGGTTACATCAGGCGCTTTCGGTGAAGAGTACGCAACAATCCTACGTACGCAGCATGATATATTGAGTGCGCTACAAGCGAAGCTTCGAACAACACTTTTAGATTACCGTATTGATCATACCGTTTCTTTCAACCAGACATATCACACGAGAAATGAAACAACTTTTGAGTGCTTCTCAGCGTCATCGTTTGGGAGCGGTCGTTATAACGGCAACTGGCATCATGCAAGGGAAACCGATCGCTGGATCCATGGTTTTACGTTCTGTGTCTTAGTGAAATCTGGCTGCTGTTTCTTTCGAGATCTCGCGGGACTTTCGCATAGTTAGCGCTACGTATCGTTACGTTTGTGTCCGCAGAACTTTTTTTTCGGGCGTACGCACGCATCTGTGGTATACATACGTGATGTAGTGCGCATGCGCACTTCTCTCTTGTAGCCATGTTGCGTACGTACGCCTGTTATGTACGCACGACTAAAGGTCTCTATTGGAGCAAAGCACAAAAGCAACAGCTCTGAGCCACTAGGTTTGTCCATGTGGCACACCGGCGGAGTCATATGTCAGCCACCTAGAATGGCTGCCGTAACAATGCCCCGCAGCACTCCAGAGCACGACAAGCCACTCTAGGTGGCAGCCATAACAGTGGCTCCTCGCCTGATTTTTTGGGCCAGTTACTCTGCCGAAGTACTGGCCTCGTTCACCTGCTACAAAAAAAACGGCAAGCGGATAGGCAGCGCATCAATCAGTTCTTGGACCCCTCTCCCCCCTGGAGTCCAAAAACAGTATGAATAGATGGATGGATGTATCCGGGAGGAGGAGGAGGAGGAGGAATATATGAGGAAGGACAGGGAGGTTAGCCAGTTCTCAGACCGGCTGGCTACCCTGTACTGGGGAAGGGGGTAAGGGGGATAAAAGTTGAGAGAAAAGAGACGTTGTAAAAAAAAGAGAGAGAAAGTCGTCAGACGATCCACGACGCTGTTTACAGTCTGTCTCTAAGACCACTTGCCCGCAGAAAACGCAACAACGCTCTCAATGCCTTGCGTGCAGAGGACTGTCTCGGCCAGTGTCCTAATACCCTTTCTTCCGACAATTGGTGATTGTCTATTCTATCTAAAGCTTTTGACAGTTCTTTTTTTGGCACGCTGAAGCGGGGACACTCGCAAAGAAGATGGGAGAAAGTCTCGGCGCAGCCACAGTTGTCTCATGTCGGGATTCTGGCCATTCCGATTCGAAACGAATGAGCATTTGTAAAAGCCACCCCAATCCACAGACGGCACAAAAGTGTCTCCTCTGCTCTGGTTATTCCTGATGGAAGACGGAGCTGTAGGTGTGGGTCCAAATTATGAAGGCGGACGTTGGTGAATGCCGGTGAACTCCACTGAATGAGTGTCAGTTCTCGTGCAAGTGATGGAAGCCTTGCAGCGGCGTCCGTTCTTGATAATGGTATAGCTACACAAGGGGCATCATCATGAGCAGTTCGGGCTGCTTCATCTGCATAGCCGTTTCCATCAATGCTGTAGTGGCCTGGTATCCGTTGATATGCTATGTCATGTTGTTTCTCTATAGCCCGGTGATGGAGCAGTCGTATTTCAGCAATTAGCTGTTCGTTTGGTCCATGACGATATGGCGAGGCAATTCCCTGGAGTATCCCTGGATGTATTCTCTGGCAATTCCCTGGATGTATCCGGGTGTACCCTTTAAATCGGGTGGTGGCTCACGCCACCTAGCCATGAAGTTAAGTACTATCAATATGTGTTTAAAGATTGAATTTTAATCGCGCCTTGATTCTAGCCACCAATCAGCCTCCTCCTCGTTATTTCTACCCATTCGAAGTCTATTTTGCTTTCAGTGTCCCTAAACCCAAAAAATACCGAGCCATTTTTTTGCACTATAAAGTGGAGCCCTTTACAAGTCATTATCAAATGTTCAGCAATTTTTCCTCCTCTCTACACGCACTACACACCGTGTCTCTGCCTTCGTGCTTTTCTCGATACGTCTTGGTCCGCAATAATCCTGTTCTAGCCTCGAAGAGCAGAGAACTATCCCTAGAATTATCGTAGATCTTTTCCCTTGAAATTTCCTGCCTAAACGTTCGTTAGGTCTCCAGTGATGATTTCGCAAGCATTCACATTTTCCACATGTCCATCTCTGTTTCATTCACCTTCTTATTAACCAAAGTTTCCTTTTGCCTTGGTATTCTGCGGCTGCTTAAATACTTTCTTGACAATTTTCGAGTTCACTTCTTCCACTTAGTATCAACATTCTTCATGTACAAGTAGCTGAAAACTTTCCTAGCCTAACCCTCATCTCTCTTTTTTCTCAATCGCCCATCAGGTTCGATCTTGCTGCTAGCTTCCCTGCACTCGAACGATGTCTATCACATGTCTAACTGTACCCCCTGATTTGGGGTATTCCCGTGTGCTCCCAAAGCGAGTCTGCCTATGCCACGCTGTTTCATTTCCAATCTTGCTTGAACCTTTCATTTCATGCACAACACCACATTGCCGAACGTCAAATCCGGGACTATGACACCTTTCCCAATTCCTCACACTAGCATACCTACTGTAGTTCCACAGTGCCCTGTTTTTTATTTACAGATGCATTCCTGTTACCCTTAGTCATTAGGTATCTTTCGTGCTCCTCCAGGTACTCAGCCCCATTATTTATCCATACGCCCAATAATTTGTATTTATCCACTATTTCTAGCCTGACTTCCTGTATCTTATGCTCACTGCCTTTGTTATCAATTAAAACCTTGATTCTCAATGTTCCCTGCTCAAACGCTGTGCAGGATGATCCGAGTTTCTCGGGCATACGAGTTTGCTGCGAAGTTGCTCTGCGTCGGCGATGACATGAAGCCAGCATAGAGAAACATACATATATAGTGGACACTCCCGTAGGGCCCTGTGGCCCAGCTACTGCACTGCTTTCAGTGCTACGAGTGGTTGGTCAGACCCGGTATTGTCTTCAGCCTAAATAATATAACAAAAATGTTTCCTCCAGACGCTGGGATTTGAATTCGTGCCCTCATGCTCCAAAAGCGAGTGTCTTACTACTAGGCTATACACCCATCCATCCGCAAAGGGAATACATGTACAGTACGTCTAAACCACATGAATGTGCATCTTTGTACTAAACAAATGTAGAAAGACAACACTTTCTAGTCATACTTCACTGTGTTCTGTTGTAAAGCATTAAATGTCTTAAGCGGAACATGATGTAGCGCGGATATAATAAAATTGCACAAGTTAGTAAATTTCTTTGCAAAAGATTGATGTCAAACTTGGGTATTCATTGTCCTCCTGTAGAGGCTATTACATATCTTAACAAAGGAGTATAAGCGAGCATAGGTACGCCATCTAGCGGTTGGTCAGACCATTTCTTGCTGGGCAGCGAAAGGGCCCCAGGGGCCGCTCTTTTTGCGGAGCGCGTGATAGCAGCTTCGATAAAAATGGCTACAAAAACACGCGTGGCGTTGAAAACGCACGTGAGACATTCGTGGCGGTTATCAAAGAAACACTGTGTGCGAATACGTCAGCGTCGCCACTCTGTCAACATTTGAACAGTGCAGTGAGGTCAGTGCGGTTGCCGCGCTATCTCTTTGCCCATAGAGTTTCCCAATATACACTAGAGGGAACTCTGGCGCTATTGTCTATGGGAGCTGCAATGCACGACGGCGCTTCAGCGAGCATGGGAATGATGGGTAGTACACACAATTGTGTAAACTTCGTACTTCTAGCCTGCTTTTGGCTCCGTGTGTGTTCGTGTGGCTTGAAGCTGTTTTCTCACGAAACAAGAATCGACAAATCTTTAGCGATCGCGCTTCACCACCCTATATTTTTCGAATTACCTTTCCAAATTGGGTCACGAAGTTTAAAAGGGTTGAATCTTTATTTCAAAACAAAATTGAAACACAGCAGTAAACAAAGCCGCAAGTACGATTCGCTGCCCGCAAGTACGAAGACTAGGCAAATATGTGTACTACCTATCATTCCCATGGTCGCGGAACGATCGCAGTGCCAGAGTGCCCTCTAGTTAATTTTGAGAAACTCTATGTCTTTGCCTATTCAACACACGCCTACCACAGGCGTGTTCGTGGGCATTTGTCCTCTTTCGGACAGGTTTTTCCTTTCCACATGCTGTATGGAAAATTCTAATTTCGAAGGCAGCAGGGGTGCACCGGCAGCCCTTTTGTGCTGCTTGTTTCGCTCCTGTCAAATATTGTGAAAAATATAAGCACAGGTGGCCACCAGGGGAGCTCGCATCATGGCGGCATCGCGGCTGTGATTGGAAACGTCGTGAGCGCGGTGAAATTGAATTCGAAACATCATAGCCACGTGGTGATAACACTGACTTGTGCGTGCGTGTGTGCATAGTCTGCACGATAAAGCTGATAGGTAAATCGTGCTGCTCAACAGGAGTACTGCTCCCCGACATGAGCAAAAGTGGTGGGCGTACCCAATCCTCCCCACGGGCGTCTGTCAATTAAACTGATTGAGGCGTGACCATGGTTACAACTCGTTGATTGTGAGAAGGCCCGAGTTAAAATCGTGGCGGTGATGGTGCCGTTGCGACTGTCAAGCGTTTGATGCGGTGAACGCTAAGCGGGAGCTTCTTTGCATATGATATAATAATTTGGTGAGCTTACACTGCTTGTGCGATGCTGGAGCCATGGAGAGCTTGTGGTAACCTAGCTTCTTGCAGCTTTTAAAGTTGGCCGTCTACTCTTGTGCATGATTGGCTTCAAAGTGATGACCACATCAGCTCTGTCCTAAGTTATATTGAACTAATTGATAGAGGCTTGATGACCCTTAAGCTTAGCTGCTTTGCCTTCATTAGTGAGGTTTCTATCAGAAGACAATTATCCTGGGAGCAATTAGCAAGGCAGTGATTAGTATGTAGCTAATAAAGGGGATCATAATTACCAGGATACTAATTGTCATGATATTAGTAAGGGCTTATTAGCACAATATTACTTAACTTGCTCATGATTAACGTCGCATTATTAGCATAGTTTAGTTAGCTCAACTAGCATGCTTTAGTTAGCCCAGTTCTAGATTTACATGGCTTCATCAGCACGGTCTTAAGATGTGGCGTAATTACCTCGGTCTTACCATGACGTGGCTTAATTAGCTTGGTCATAGGATCTGCCGGCCTAACTTACGAAGCATACTGTTCATCCAAATATTTAGTACAGACCGACACGTGGCCTCGGATTCAGCTGCGGTCCCGATGTTGTAAGACGCTTGGCCCGTACTGGCCCCGCCGCGGTGGACTAGTGGCTAAGGTACTCGGCTGCTGACCTGCAGGACACGGGATCGAATGCCGGCTGCGGCGGCTGCATTTCCGATGGAGGCGGAAATGTTGTATGCCCGTGTGCTCAGATTTGGGTGCACGTTAAAAAACCCCAGGTGATCGAAATTTCTGGAGCATTCTACTACAACCTCTCTCATAACCATATGGTGGTTTTGGTACGTTAAACCCCACATATGAATCAATCAGTCAGCTTGGCCGGTACTGATCTCGGATGCCACCAGGCTGATTTTCCTAAAACAGACTTAGTGCAGGCATCAAAAGCTTCAAAATATATACAAACACCCCTGCCTCTAAAAATTATTATAACGAAAACTTTCCGACACTTTTATTGCATGGGGGCACTTCGGCACTCAGTGGAACGACAAACAAATAAAGGAAGATGCCTCTGGTTTTGAAACACCACTCACCTCAGTCGACCGTCCTTGACGCTATGACTGGTTTCATCGTAACCAACGGAACGCAGCGCACTGAGGTGTGGATTTGACATTTTTATTCTGTTGGCTCGTTCATAAGGGGGCGTTGCTAGAGCTCGAGAATATCCCGAGTTTTCCGAAACTCGGCCGATTCTGCCTGGCACCCCTCAACTTCAAATTTAACATATCTCCCTCATTACCACAGATCTCTATCAATCCCTTCAGATCTTCTTTGTTGTCGGCTATAATACTATATAATCTGCATACATCAATGCTGGTAACGACTGCACAATGTGTTTCCCTTGCTTGGCAAATGAGAGGCTCTAGCCGAGTTGACTCCTTTTTAGCTTTGCTTATAGTGCATGTAGATACAGCATAAATAGAAAAGGTGACTAGGGACATCTTTGTCGACGCCTGCGTTGTATCTCTATAGGTTTAAATACCTGTTCTTCTCTTTATATACTGAACTTGTTACTTTTATAGGTATCCTTCGGAAGATTAGTTATTCCATCTTTCACATCTAGTGTGTCCAGTATTCCCCACAAGTGTTCTTGAATCAAACTATCGTCAACTCCCTTGATATCTAGAAACGCCAGCCACAGGGGCCTGTGTTCTTTTCCCGCTATTTCAGTATACTGCATCAATTAAAATAGATCGTCCTCCAAGCTCCTTCGTTTACGGAACCCATTTTATTGTTCTCCAGTACCTCCTCATTTTCCACCCCTGTCTATTTCTTTTCAATCTGCATCATCAGCCTGTAAATTACTGATGTCACTGTTATAGGGCGGTAGTTGTTTATATCAGCTTTGTCCCCTTTCTTTTATAGATCATGCTGATCCTGCTTAGTTTCCACCCATTGGGGGCTTCACCATCAGTTATCGCTTTGCTCGCTGCCTCTCTTATTGTTTGCTTAGAGTTTTGTCCTAGTTTCTTTATTAACATAACTGGGATGCCGTCAGGGCCTGTTCATATGCTATTAGGAACCCCTTTTTCTGCCCTTTCCCACTATCCTTGTCTCAGTAGAGCCACTGCGCTAATTGGTTCATCCTCATCTTATACGGTGCATGCAGCGCTTTCTTGCTTTTCAAAATTTTCTGTCATCATTGTTTTCATATATATTCCATTGTCTCATCTACTTCTAGTCTAACCCCTTGAACTGTAGTTATAAATATCTGTTACATGCTTGCCTTATTACTCAAAAATTTGAGATGGTTGCAAAACTTAGCAGCTGCCTTTTTATCCTTTTTGTTTACTGCCGCCATCCGTAGGGCCACCTTTCTCCTAATATTTTCACTGATCAGATTGCACGGTTACCATTTGCTGCTCAAAAAGTTATCCGATCTTTTTTTTTTTGGCATCATCTTCCGGTTCACCCCTCTGTTTAGCATATATACCTGTGTTGCCTAGAGGCTTCCTGAAGGCTTAGTATGGCTCTTTTGACTTCCTCATCTAACCAGTTTTTTTAAATTTGTGTCTGCTTCTCCTGGTGTCTGCTTCTCCTGGTTTACACGTTAAAAAACCCCAGGTGGTCGAAATTTTCGGAGCCCTCCACTACGGCGTCTCTCATAATCATATGGTGGTTTTGGGACGTTAAACCCCCCATATAAAATCAAAATTGACTTGTATATTAGCAAGCTCTAGCTCAAACCTTCGAGTTAGATTTGCGTGCATTCACTCTGTTTTAGTAACCTCGGTGATTATTTTCTCAATCTTTTTTGTTGGTATTGCTATTTGCTTTTCTGAATAAGTATTACTGTGTCGTTGCTCATAACACCTCCTTTATATTTTCATTTCTCTTTAGAAATTCAGTTTTATAAGTTTCTGATCACTACCTAAGCTTTTTTATTCATATTCATCGATGTTCATCACTCTTAGCCGATCTCAGATCCTTTGTGACATCATTGCGTAATCTATCGTCGATTGCAGCCTTCCCACCTCCGATCTTATCTGCCCTTCACATTTCTCAGTACTGTTGCAAATGATTGAATCATGACTTTCACACATATATATTAGCTTTCTGCCTGTTGGGTCAGTATATATATCCACTCAGACACAATCGTAGTTGCATATGGGCGCCGAAAGCTCAATGCGAGAACAAGAATCTCACCTCGCACCGATCTTTACTTGGATATTGTGAGATTTTGTAGAATCACTTTGCAGTATGTTGCCTCTTGCAACACAAGACAAAGGCGAGAAGTCTTCGGCTTCCTTTGCCGGCTTTTTTTTTTTTGGCTGTTTTCAATCATACGCGGCCGCAACGGTGCTAAAATTAAAACAAAAACGGCGTACTGAAGGTGTGACACGATGGTTGATTTAGAGCACCAAATTTTCTGTGCTAATGTAGGTTTGTTTTCTCATCGCTGTCCACCGCTGTGATGTAGTCGTTACAGTGCTCGGCCTATGACCCTAAAGTCGCGGGTTCTATATCAGCCGCGTCGATCGATATTCGATGAAGGCGAAATGGCAGAAGCCCGTGTACCGTGCGATGTCAATGCGTGCTAAAAGACACCCGAGGGTCAAAATACCCGGAGCCTTCCACCAGGGCGTCTCTTATAGTAATATCTGGGATTTGGAACGTTAAACACCGGATATATTTGTATTTTTACACAAATTTAAATGCAAATAAGCGTTTTGTAACATATATTCACTGATGCAATTGTTCTGCTTTGAATGGGCACCGCAATGTTCAAAGCCGCGGCGGACGCACAATCTGAGATCTGGCTGATAACTTACGATGCCACAGGATTCCTTTCTATCCCACTGTATTTACAATCCCGTGTTTGTTTCACCGTAGATCATAATATGCATTTTAGTTGACGTTGGTGGACGCACTTTTTACGCCCACACAGGCGGAAACATGAAAGAACGGCAGAATTGAAACTTTCAACAACGGCCTTCCAAGCTATTCCGAAAACTGTGTCTTTTAAGGCACAAACTCAGAGATGCCCCGTCGCAAGTGAAAGTATTAGCTTATAACACTTTAATACGTCCAAAGCTCGAATACGCTATATTGTATGGGATCCGCATACTAAGTCTAACATATATTCCCTCGAAAAGATTAAAAGATGAGCAGTGCGTTTTATTTACTCGAAGTATGGTCGTGGTACATCAGTTACTGAACTAATGCGAGATAACGAATTCCAGACGCTACAATCGCGGCGCCAGCTTCTCCGTTTAAAATTCTTGGACTCACTAATTAACAATAAACTTGGGCTAGACCCATCACATTACGTTACCCCAGTTTCGACCAGGCAAACTCGTCATTCTCATGTCCGATCTTTAACTCCGTATTTTGCGCGGACAGATTTATTTAAGTTTTCCTTTTTTCCGAGAACTGTAACAGAATGGAATAACTTGCCTTCTGATTTCCTCCAAACCTTCGATCTTGATGAACCCAATGTTTAATTCTGTGAATCTTGACCCCCCCCCCTCCCAATATCGCTTGATTTTTTTGTTTTGATGTTTCTCTTCTACTCGCTCTTCTCTTACACAGATGTATTTTAGTGAAGCTGTGTTACTCATGTTCTGATCGCGTGCTTTCTTTGTTTTGATGTTTCTCTTCTACTCGCTCTCCTCTTACACAGATGTATTTTAGTGAAGCTGTGTCACTCATGTACTGATCTTGTGGTTGTGTTTGTGCTCCTCCTGCTTGGGCCCTTTTGGCTTGCAGTATTCAATAAATAAATAAATAAATAAATAAATAAATAAATAAATAAATAAATAAATAAATAAATAAATAAATAAATAAATGGCAAAGGCAATCGTGAAGCCGTTCTGTTTGCCGGCATCTGATGCTCGCGATAAACATCAATGCAAGTGGCACTTGTGGTCCGCACAAACCTAACGGTGAGCGTGGCAAGTGCTGTGGAAAAGCTCGTACTCGAGTCATGAATGCGGTAAATTAGATTTGTTGAATGATGGGGAGCTTGGCTCCATTGATTGAGGCCGCCTTCCCAGACAACAAGCGTGGCAACAATGTGCCCGCTTACGAAGCAACAAAGGCGCTTCACTGATTCGTCAGTCTGCGTTTCTGCTATCTTCTTAGTGGCGAAATGAAGTGTCGTCCACCAGTCAAAGCTCATTGCCTTCCATTGTGTCTTGATAGAAATATCATACAATTAAGACAGACATTGGCAGGAATACGTAGTTACATACTACTCTTTCTTCGTAAAGGTCATCTTGCAGCAAAATAAAGCAGCAGAGAGGTAAAAATGTGCAGAAGAGTGTTTATAGCGGCGCTGTCTGGTACAACTGCGTATGGTGGATAGAATATGCCATGTTGATGGAATAAACCATGGTTCTGAGTACGTAGGAAACTTCCTCAGCCGAAAGAAAAATAGATTAGGATATCTGATTGCTGGTGACTGAAATATTTAGCCTGATTATCGAACATTCTGGATATCCGATAAACGCGCACGCAAGTTAACGCACAAAGAACTCGCGTACGCACAAGGAAATAAAACATTCTCAGCATGAATTCATGAAGCAATAAAGTTTAGCCTCATTTGTACCTGCAATGTTCCTTATTAGACTCTGCGAAATTACAGAAAAGATATTGCAGCTAGCGCGATGGGGACAAAGCACTGCCTACGTCTTCTGTTCCAAATCATTGGTTCCGATTGAGTTTCATACACTCCGTGCGCCTTTAGGTCAAGTACTGCTCCGTGCTTCTTTAGGACAAGTAGAGAACAATTTTTTTTAAATTTAGTGTGTGTTCTAATTAAGGAAGTTCAACTTTATTGTGCTGGTTGAAGCGGTATGAGCCTTGGGACAGGAGAAGAAGAAGAAGCACGAGAGCCGGGGCCGGAAAGAAGAGAAGGATGAAGTTAAAAATAAAGCATGGCATCTAAAGCACAACGCGCCTTAGGAATTCTTCGTGGACTGAGCAGCCGCCGATATGGTCTACGCAGAAGCACAATGGTGATGATCTATAAAATGTATATGCGACCAATCCTAGAATTCGGGTGCGTATTGTTCTCAGGTGGCCCTGCCTATAAAATAAAGCCTCTGGTTATGCTGGAACGAGAAGCCTTGAGATTGTGTCTAGGACTTCCGAGGTTTGTAAGAAACAATGTTTTGTATCAGGAAGCACGATTACCTACATTGCCTTGCCGTTTTCGTATCCTAACGGTTCAGACGTTTCTGAAATTTTATAGCTATGCGCCAAGACGATCTGAGTATGATTTTATAAATGACCCAGACAGCTTTTTTCTTGCCCATTGGCCACGCTTTCGAACACCTCAAATTGCTTTTGTCCAGAAACAACTAGATAGGTTAAATGTAAAAATTCGAGATGTGATTGCTGCGCAGGATACAAATCAAATTCTTAAGATTGAATTCGATGAGATTTTCCCCTCTAAGCCCAAATTACAATCCTATAGGGTCTTAAATAGCCGACTGCAGGATTATCTTGCACACACGGAAACGAATAACATTATAGCCAGAGATGCTTCAGTATTGGATGAAAAGACAGGTGTAGGTATACACTCACATTCGCTTGACTGGTATTTTTCATTAAGATTACCGGATTTCACCCCAGTTTTTGAAGCTGAGCTGTTGGCAATAGTTCTAGCGCTGCGAAAGCTACCTTTGAATGCCGCTAATGCGATCATAATAACGGATTCCCTGTCAGTATGTACGTCGATTACGGCGTCAACAAAATCGATGGCCTTAAAGACACTCCTTATGCTAGTTCCTCCTCAGCTGCAACTACTGAAATTAGTATGGGTACCCGGTCATTGCGGCTTAAAAGTAAATGAAATCGCCAACTCTCTAGCACGAGCAGCATTGGAAGGGCCAGTACTATCAGTCCTTCCCGAAGTGGCCACTATAACGGCGACAAGATACAGAAAGCTTGCACTCAGTGCAGACGCTATGGAAGCAATATTGTCAACACCAGAATTTACCCACTTAACATTTCCATGGAAAAGTCATTGGTGCCCTACAAAACAGTTGGAAACCATAATAACCAGATTTCGATGTCGTGTCCCCCCGTTAAATTTCTATTCACATAGGGCTGGTCTGGCGATATCACCACTATGCAACTTTTGTTCAGAATTGGAAACAATAGAGCAGTATTTTTTATCATGTCGCCGATACAAATTGCTTAGGAAAACATTCTTAGCCCTCCCATTCGCTAGCCTGGGGTTGAATTTCACTATAGAAAACATACTTTCCTTCGGTGCTCATGATCTGGGCTTCAGCCACGAGAACGTTTTCTACGCAGTTTGCAAGTACCTGAATGAAAGTAAAAGAATTAAGCTTTTAATTGCGTGATTATTAATCATGCAAAAAAAATAATTCAAACGAACACAAGAGCATTGTTAAACTATCCTGATTCTTATTCAAGGTGATGAATAGTTGTCTTATCTGCACGAGTGACAAGCAACTATTGCACTCCATTCATTCTGACTAGGGTGTCTCTACTTTTTTCATTCTTTTTTCTGGTGGGTGGTTTCGATATTTAAAAAAAACTTACTTAATTAAGTCATCGATTCTTGGCCAATCCCCTGAGTGGGTACGAGCCATGTCTGTGGATTCATCATCATCATCATCAGCAGCAGATTAAGATGAATGCCAGTCCCATACTCAGACTATAATGCTGTTCCGTTCTTTTAAGTAGGAACATTAGTTTGGCGCAGCCGGCCATCGAAGCCAACATGTGGGTAACGTTCTTCGTTGACGAGACCCCTACGGACAAGATCATCTTTTCAAAGTACCAAGTTTAGTATGAAGCAGCGGTGGACCTACCTCGTGAGCTGTGCTCGGAAGAACTCATTAACCTGGTTGTGGGAAAGGCAGCCATGGACACTACTGAACTACGACGGAAAGGTGCCGTACAAGTGAACTTGCGTGCGGTGACCTTTTACAACCTAGTTCTTGAGCCAGCATGCTGAAGAGACTCAGGATGACGGTCTTCTACGAAAGAGGTGAGCCTCGTTTCGAAAGTTCTTCAGCTGCAACATGAACAGATTGTGCAACAGAACCAAATAATGACATCCCTTATAAGCTCTTTCGTTGATGAGAAACCGGTGCCTAAATTCGTAGAGCCTGATGCCCTCGAAGGTATTTCGTCAAGTCCAGAAAGTTGGCTTGAGTTCTACGAATATGCCACTGAAAAAAAAACAGGTGACTCTCTGATGAGGATAAAATCACTAACATGCGTGTTTATTTGAGAGATGTTGCGCTCAAATGGTATTAAATATATATTCAGGAAGACAGTGGCGATTCTTGGAGCCAGTGGAAGAAGAAACTTTTGACCGCATTCAGAAGCAATCCAGTATACAAATGAAGTACAGCACTTAATTTCAAGTCCAATCAAAGCTCCCTTGTTGAGTACTTCGAAAATCGTCGTCTTTTAAGGCTAGCTGAGCCTTTGCTTCCATCTACGGCCGTAGTAGCCTCAACAATGCATGGATAACACACTAAAGTCTTGAAGCATGTGCAAATACGGTCACCAAAAACTCTAAATGACCTTCTTGAGTATGTCTTCAGAACATACCATCGAATTCGGAAACAAGCACACCCACTAATTAAAGCAGCTGTTTCTGTCGGAGTAAAGCAGACCGGTCAAGCCGCGATCAGCGAGAATCGAGCCACCTCGCAAGTAGCACAGGTAACTTGACCTGGTGGGCTCCAAGAGATCGAGTGAATAATATCAACACTGAAGTTCAGGAGGATTCAACAGAAAAAAACTACTAAATGAGGGTGATCAGTCCCACCCGATGACTCCAACTGAGACTGTTTATTTAAGTTTCCCTAGCCTACTTCACATTCCCGTTAAAGTAGGAAACAAGCCGATGATGGCTCTCGTAGACAGCAGTGCATCTGTGTCTATTATAAATGCCAAGATGGTGGATGCACGTCGCGTGCATAATGGAAGAGTCCTACGGGTGCAAAGCTTTGATGTAAAAGTAGCACAGCGTGATAAGTGGACCTTTGTAAACATCGAGTTTCAGGGTCAGGAAATTGAGAGCGAAGTGCTGGTGGTAGAGGGGGTGACGTACGACTTTTTGCTATCAGGACCAGATATAAAGAATTCAAAGATCAACATATACTGGGGCGATGTGGTTCTAGTCGACGCCGTAGCAAGCAATGAGACATACCAAGGTAGACAAGGTAACCTACGAGTTGTAGAGTGCGCGGAGGATATCACAACAACCTACCTTGAGCTTGTATGCAGAGAAAGCTATCCTCAAGCAATAAAGCCATACAAGGTTCCTTTTGAGCTCGCTGACAAGACCGTTATCCGAAAAAGACCTTACAATATGTCAAGAGAGCAAAATATTTGGCTCAAAAAAGAGTTGCAGCAGATGTTAGATGCTGATATCACACGACCATCGGTATCGCTCTTCGCTTCTCCCATAACGTTCGCACCAAAAGAAGACGGAACCTTCAGATTATGCACCGACTACAGGGTTTTTAATCGTCAGACAGAACTCATACTATTTGTCATGCCAAAGATCAACACAACCATAGATGAGACTCGTGGTTGCCGACATATTTCCCGCATCGATTTGTGCAAAGGCTTCTGGCAGATCCCACTAACCGAATAAAGATAAATGTGCACAGCTTTTATCACACCATCCGATCTCTACGAGTATAACCGGCTTCCTTTCGGTTGGAAAAACTTGCCAGCGTGGTTGCAGAAGATCATGAACGATGTGCTAAAGCCATTATTTGGTGTTTTCTGTAATGTGTACATAGACGACATAACAGTCTTCTTCAAAACAAAGGCTGAGCATCAGGACCATCTGTCTCAGGTGGTAAACACCTTAAGCTTGGTACATCTCATGGTTAATTTTAAGAAGAGTGCATTCTTTCAACAAAAGGTTGTGTTTCTTGGGCGAGCCTTCGATGGGAACACCAAAATTACGAAACAAGAGTCCGTCGAGAAGATCTCCCAGTTGAAGAAGCCATATGACGTCCATTCATTTCATGTGTTTTTGGGATTGGCAGGACATTTCCGATCTTTCATAAAAGATTTTGTTGTCAAAACTAGATGTGTCACACGTTTAACACAGGAATACGTTTCCTTTGACTGCAAAGACGAATGTGAGAAAGTGTACGGTGACTTGGTGCACAGAATTTCTTCTGACCCAGTCCTACGCCTGCCAGACTTCACTTTACCCTTTGAATTGAACGCTGACGCCTCATATTATGGGACTGGTGCAGTGTTGTATCAAAATTGTATTGAAGCATCCAGCCGAGAAAAGCGACACGTAGTAAGTTACTACAGTTACACGTTCAAGCCATCTGAAATTAACTAGACTACTACGGAAAAGGAAGCCCTGGTGGTTCTGAAGGCCATTTAGCACTTCCACACGTACTTGGAAGGTACGAAGTTCACTTTGTTCACCGATCACCAGGCCTTCACTCATCTCTTGATTGTGACTCAAACTAAAGGAAGTATTGTTAAATAGGTGAATTACTTGAATCCATACGACTTTACCATCTCGCACCGACCAGGACCACTTTTAACCGATGCAGATGCTCTATCAAGGTTGTCGGTACGAAGCAACACAGAACAATTCGAAGAAATCAATGAAGTGAAGCTGTAAGAAGGCTCCGAACAACTGTTTTTTACTGAACGTCGGTATAAAGTCCCACTAACACTTGTTTCCAGAGTGCTTCATTTGTACCCCGATAGCCCAGAATCTGGAGTACACGACGGATTTCGGCGCACCTAGAACAAATTGGTCAAGATATTTACATAGCCTCACATAAAGAAAGACGTCAGTCAGTACGTTCGTTCCTGCCATGTGTGTCAAATACACAAAGTCAAGTATAAGCAGCCTACAGATGCTATGATACTGCCTTGCCACTAGAACGTGCCTTCCAAACTGGTTCACCTAGATTTCGCCGAACTAAAGAAATGGGAAGGAGTCAAGAAAACGCAACCTTTTCTTCTGGCCATAGATGAATTTACGAGGAGGGTCGCGGCACGAGCAGGAAAAGAAGATGCAAATAGCGTCATAACCCTCCTCGAAACAGACATGTTTAAGACTACGTGGTCAATCGTATGCGATCGCGGTCGTGCGTTCAAGAGCGAAAAGTTAGCAAGATGGGCTCGGGATCACATTATATCGATCACGTTCTGTGCTTCATACCATCCCGCAGCGAATGGGCTGGCAGAACGTGCCATACGGGACGTGAAACAGTGCATCAAGATGTACGATAGTTTTTCTGGTGGATGGAAATGTTCTTTGGAAGCCACCGTGAAACAACATAGTCGATCCTATACAAGTGGCTTGGGGTGCAGTACACAGTACGCTTTTTCATGAGAAACCGCTATTCTGCAGGCAGACCGTGAGTTGGGGCTCTTGGAAAACATCAAAGCCGTCGAGGAGAGGCAAGAAAAATTACTGGAGGAGAGATACCAAAAACGAATGAAAAATAATTTCGACAAGAGGCATCGACCAAAAATTCAAGTCACCGACTTCGTACTAGTGACGAAAGAATAAGAGATGACAGTGCCAAATTTTACTCTCCTTACTCCGTGACCAAGACAGCCACCCAGAACGGAATTTTGAACACTGGTACACTGGTGAACGTGGATCGGTTGAATGTGCTTCGAATGAAAATGTCTTCAAATATTACGCCAGGAGGGGCAAATAGAAGAAACCGGAAAGGGTGAAGCGGTATGAGCCTTGGTACAGGAGAAGAAGAAGCACGAGAGCCGGGGCAGGAAAGAAAAGAATGATGAAGTTAGAAATAAAGGATTAAGATGGACGCCAGTTCCACACTCAGACTATAATGCTGTTCCGTTCTTTTAGGTAGGAACACTACACTAACAAAAACGAAGAATGACAGAAAACTCCCAACAGGTATTTGAGAGATTAGAGCAAGCGCATTTCACACAGAAGCACAAGGTTTTTAAGTATAATATATCTTTTCCTGTTTTCAACAGCAGTTTGATTCACCGGTAATTGTTGAATATATCCCTTTGCCCATGTATAAATAACGTCATATTGAAGGTCAAGGCCATTATCTGTTGATAAGGGAATTGAAGCTTTTGTTTTTCACTTGATGTGTGCTTTTTTAGTTATTAAATAAAATGAAGACGTGAAGTGTTGCCAGCCCGTTTACTGAACGCGCCTAAGGGCTCACTAAACATGAACTAGAATAATACAGTGCACTGCAGCTCGCTTGACTTCACTGATAAGAGAGAGTGGTGAATCATGACGTGTTGCAGGAGAAAACAGTCAACAACACCACTAACACTATCAGAATCATCATCATGACAAACTACAGCAAACATTAACAACCACAATATTTCAAGAGCAAGGTGGGTTTGCGCAGGCGTGGAAGGCAAAGCAAAAATACAAAGAAGTGGAAACTTAAAGGCTTGTTCTTTGTTGTTGTTGTTAGACGCAATAACGGTGAGAACTAATAGGCAATGGGGCCAAGGAGAGCATCATCATCCTCATAAATAGCTCGACTGTGCCCACTGCAGAGTATACGCCTCTCCAAAGTACTGGCAATCAACACGCCGTTCTATGCTGCGTCTGGTCCTGTGCTTGTGTCGTAGGTTCAGTTCCTGTAAGCCTCGTGTTATCTTTTTGGAGATGGCTCAAGAGGTTCTTAAGCTGGGGTGAAATCCCGCACCACAACCACAGTTACATAGGTGACAACTAGAGATGCAGTTGGTACTCTGATTTCAATAATGCTCACTAGACGACACACCAATTGTTGCTTACAAATTCGTCCCAGACGGTTCGTATGGTACAAGGCGCCCTTTCTCTCTCTCTCTCCCTACTATATATATATATATATATATATATATATATATATATATATATATATATATATATATATAGGCAGGCATGGGGGTTGAGTGGCCGTAGCGTTGCATATAGTCAAGTAGATCCTCCGTGAGTGGTCACAACGTGGTTTATTTCGACGTTTTGGCCTAGAGTGTGGCCTTCATAAGGAATAAAGGTACAGTTTGTTGGTGCTCAGCTTTATACAATATCAAATCAGAGGGAAAGAGCAAAAAAGACAGAAAAAAGAAAAAAAAGAAAAGAAAGAAAAGAAAAAGAATATAAGGTGGACTCCCCCCGGGCGCCCCACTTCCGTTCTTCCTTCCGCATCTCCCTTAATCTCTCTTTCCTCTCTCCCCTTCACCTTTCTGATGTCAGCAATCTGTGTATGCTTCCTTTCACTAACGCATTTTTCCCGACCAGACGCCTCCTCCAGGCTCTGGCGGTTCAGTGTGGGACAAAAAAGAGCTTTTTCGGGAAGTTTAAGCATTTAACTACTCGGCGCCCCGTCAACAATTCGTCGTAGAAAGAGGGGTGCCGCGTATTGCGGCAGAGGCTCGTAAGCGGGTGCAATGCGAATTCCTTGCCGGCTTCTAGATTACGCGTGCAGTAGGGGCCTCACGGCTGTGCACAGGGTTGCTGTTGGGCATGTCATGCATGGCACAATTGTTTGGGTAGTAAAATAACACAGAAAACAGACGACAGCTGCACTTAGGAAGAGTAGTTACACTTGGAATTGTTTTGAGTTGTCCAGTGTCCTTCGCAGCTGCAGTGCCGTGAACTCAGTTACTATTTTCGTTATTGCCGTCATTGTTTGCTAATGCTTTAATTGCTGCAAACGTACCAGGATTCTCATTTATTCTTCTATCGGGGGTGTTAAATCAGTGGATAACGTATGACTGTCGTTGTTCACGTTCTCTGTTTGATTTAAATCCCGTCTCTAAGAGCGTTACTGATAGTTTGTCGAATGCATGGTCGGGAAGATTAACATGTTTTGATAGGGGTAGATTTGGGGCTGATTTCGCATGGTCTCTGTAATTATTGAAGCGAATCCTAAATTGTGTTACTGTTTGTCCGATGTACTGCATACTACACACGTTGCATTCGAGTAGGTATATCACATTAGGGGCATCGCATGTTAGGTTTCCTCGTATGTTAATCGAAAACTTGGATTGTGTGCTGGTTGCTTTGTGTGTTTCTCGCATCGCCTTACATACAAGACATCGTGACTTTAAACAAGGCCGACATGAATTATTGGGGGGTGAGGTATTGATTTGAGAGTGCACAAGTGTGTCTTTCAGGTTGCGTGGTCATCGGTGAACGACGCCTGGAGCGGATGGGAATGCGCGTTTCAGACGTTCACTTTGTTCCAGAATGTTGTAATGTCGTTTAAGGATTTTGTTTACATAGAGGAAGTTTGTGCTGTAAGTCAAGCAGAGGTTTGTTCTTTGTGGGTCTTCTCGCGGTGGTCGCTTCATAAGTAAGTCATCACGCTTCAGTTTTCTCGCTTTTTGAACAGCGTCATCAATTACATACGGGGGATATTTTTGTTTCTCGAGCACAAGTTTTAGCCTCTGTGAGCTCGTGTCTAAGTCGGCGTCTCTAGAGCAGATTCGCTTAAACCGTTGAGCCTGGCTGTATGGAATACTGTTTTTACAGTGGCGTGGGTGATCGCTTTGGTAATGGAGGTATTGTTGTCGATCCGTTTGTTTGCGATATAGGGTTGTAGAGAGCTTCTCTTCTTCTATTGTTATGGTAACATCAAGAAAATTTACGGTTACTTGCGAGTATGTGTGTGTGAAGTGTATGTTCATATGTACAGCATTGTAAGTGTCGATAAAGCTGAGAAGTTCGTCCTCGCTGTGGGTCGAAATAAGAAAGATGTCATCTATGTATCTTCTGTATAACATTGGTTTCAAGGAACTTTGTGCAAGAAATTCAGATTCTAGCTTTCCCATAAATATGTTGGCATGATTAGGTGCCATTTTGTTGCCCATAGCGGTCCCGCTGATTTGTCAAAAATACTCTTGGTTAAACTCGAATGAATTTATTTCGAGGACCATCCTCATCACAGTTGCGATGGCAGAGAAATCTGGGGTGTTAGATTGTCTATGGTTTGTGTACATGTTTTGTAATGCAGCTATGCCGTCATCGTGAAGAATATTTGTATACAATGAAGAGACATCAAGAGTAACCAAGTACGAGTTTTTCGGCACACACGGACCTGCAATGTCTCGAAGAAAATGTGTGGTGTCTTTTCTGTACGACGGGAGGGTGCATGGAATGTGGCTTATTAGTTTGTCCACGTACCCTGATATAGGTTCAGTTATTGTACCGATGCCTGATATGATTGGTCGACCTGGGTTACCGGGTTTATGAATTTTTGGGAGGATGTAGAAGCGACCTGGACGAGGGTATGCTGCTCGCATCAGTTTGTGGTCAGTGTTGGTTATCTTTTCTGCATCCAACAGTTTCTTCAGTTCTGTTGATACGATACATTTGTATTCGTCTGTCTGATCACCTCGGAGGCGTTCGTAAAATCTTGAGTCGTCTTGTTGGCGGTACGCTTCTTGTAAGTAGGTTGTTGTATTAAGGAATATAGTTGCTCCTCCTTTGTCAGCGGGTTTTATTGTTATGTCTGTCCTAGATGCCAGATTTCTCATACTCATTTTTTCAAATTTTGTCAAGTTTTCTCGGTTTTCTTTCTGTCTGTGGTATTCGTGTACCATATCTTTCTGTACTGCGGTGATATAAAGGTCCAGACACTTGTCTCGATTACTGTTCGGTGTCCAGTCATTTGTTTTATGACGGTGGATTGTTTCGTGAGTAAAAGGCCTGTCCAAGAAATATTCGCGCAACCTTAAGCTTCTGTCGAAGTTGTCGAGGTATCGGAGCAAGTGGAATTCATTAAAAAGTTTTCGTGGTCGGGCAGAAGCTTAGTCCTTTAGATAGCAGTTTTTCTTCGTCAGGTGACAAGCTCGTGTCCGATAGGTTTACAACCACGGGGTCACATGGTGTGTTCATATATAGACGCTCGCTTGAACCGTTAGTGGTTTCCTGGGTGGTGGTGTTGTAGTGATAAGGAACTATATCAGGAAACGCGGGGTTGGGCTCATGTTCTCTTTTGAGCTTATGAATTTTTGTGGTCATGATGACTTGGTATTTATTCTGTTCACACCTCTGTTAAATCGGGTGACTTCTTCGTTCAACAAAGTGTTGTGGCGGAGAATGGTGTTGGTCATAGCAACCAGTTTCTTTATCTGCTTATCACTGTGATTAAGAGCGATTTATATTAATTTAGGAGATGCCTCAAGTAGGACATTTTTCCATGTTAATTGGTCATGTTCGTCCAGGTATGTAGCGGCTAGTGTGAGGGAGAGTGTCATACCCTTGGGGGCTGTTCTAGCACGAAGGTACACTTGCAATGCTGATTTATGCATTTCATGCCTAATTCATTTGTCAGCAAGTTTTCGTACTTTAAGAAAGGTGGCACTGCAACTGGGAAGCGATGAGCTGGACTTACATTTCCGAAGTCAATCATCTTTTGTGTACGGGGATGGCACTGATGAAGTGCGCAGATTGTAGTTATGTTCCGCAGGCCTTCGTCGTCGTGGGGAGGATTCGATTAACATACAACGAAACCTAACAAGTTTTTGATTAACATACGAGGAAACCTAACATGCGATTCCTCTAATATGATATACCTACACGAATGAAACGTGTGTAGTATGCAGTACATTGGACAAACAGAAACACCATTTAGGATTCGCTTCAATACTCACAGAGCCCATGCAAAATCAGCCCCAAATCTACCCCTATCAAAGCATGTTAATCTTTCCGACCATGCATTCGACAAACTATCAGTAACGCTCTTTAAGACGGGATTTAAATCAAACCGAGAACGTGAACAACGAGAGTCATACCTTATTCGCCGATTTAACACCATCGATAGAGGAATAAATGAGGATCCTGGTACACTTGCAGCAATTAAAGCATTAGAAAACAATAACGACAGTAATGAAAATAGTAACTGAGTTCACGGCACTGCAGCTGCGAAGGGCACTGGACAACTCAAAACAATTCCAAGTGTAGCTACTCTTCCTAAGTACAGCTGTCGTCTGTTTTCTGTGTTATTTTACTACCCAATCAATTGTGCCATCCATGACATGCCCAACAGCGACCCTGTGCACATCCGGGAGGGCCCTACTACACGCGTAATCCAGAAGCGGGCAAGGAATTCGCATTGCACCCGCTTACCAGCCTCTGCCGCAATACGCGGCACCCCTCTTTCTACGACGAAATGTTGACGGGGCGCCGAATATTTACAGGCTTAAACTTCCTAAAAAAGCTCTTTTTTGCCCCACTGAACCGCCAGAGCCAGGAGGCGCCGTCTGGTCGGGAAGAATGCGTTAGTGAAAGGAAGCATACACAGTCCGCTGATATCAGAAAGGTGAAGGGGAGAGAGGGGAGAGAGATGAAGGGTGAAATGGAAGGAAGAGTGGAAGGGGGCGCCCGGGGGGGAGTCCACCTTATATTCTCTTTCTCTTTTTTTCTTTCTTTTCTTTTTTCTCTTGTTTTCTTTTTTTTCTGTCTTTTTCCTCTTTCCTTTCCCTTTGATTCGAGATTGTATAAAGCTGAGCACCAACAAACTGTACCTTTAATCCTGATGAAGGCCAGGCCAGACTCGATGCCGAAACGTCGAAATAAACCACGTTGTAACCACTTACGGAGGATCTACTTGAGTATATATATATATATTAAAATAGAGCTGTTGTACGTCGAGAAAGGTTCAGACGTAGCTTGGCAAAATGTCCTTTATCAGGCAGGTCTGGCTAATGGCGAGCGGCGTGCGCGAGCTACTACTGCAGCCACCGATCATCATCGTCTTCTTCGTTGCCAGCAGAGCGTCCGTTACTCAGATTCATTAATTCATTACAATTACTCCCCGCGAAATAAGGAGCCATCCTGGCGACCTATGGACAAGTAAACACGGGAGGGTCGTAGCAGGGCTTAATTCTCGAGACGTGGACAATTTCCTGGCCACGACGACGTTGGTCAGAAGATGGTTCCAGTGGCTCGATGAGGTAATTCACCGGTGACGTTTTTTGTAGCACACGATACGGGCCGTGATACTTGGGGACCAACTTGGTAGAAAGGCCAGGTGTAGCAGAGGGAACATGCAGCCAGACGAGTGAACCTGGATCGTAGGAAGTGGTGTTATTTGATGCGTCATGGTGGTGCTTTTGGCGTCCTTGGTCTTGGGTTGTGAATGCTCTTGCCAGTTGGCGGCATTCCTCAGCGTATGTAGCGGCTTGAGACAAAGTCGTGGACTCTGAGGAGTCAGGTTTGTACGAAAGAATAGTGTCCATAGTGCAAGAAGGTTCGCGTCCGTAAAGGAGGAAAAAAGGAGAGAACCCAGTAGTGCTTTGAATGGCGGTATTATAAGCGAACGTGATAAACGGGAGCACTCGGTCCCAATTGGAGTGGTCTGACGAGATATACATAGACAGCATGTCACCAAGGGTGCGGTTGAAGCGCTCTGTCATTCCATTGGTCTGGGGATGATAGGCACTTGTAGTGCGGTGAACGACGTGGCACTCACGCAGCAATGCTGTGATGACGTCTGACAAGAATACGCGACCACGATCACTCAGTAACTCCCGAGGTGCTCCATGCCGTAATACGATGTTGTGAAGAACGAAAGTCGCAACGTCCTTTGCTGTAGACGAGGGAAGGGATGAAGTTTCGGCATACCGCGTGAGATGGTCGACGGCAACTATGATCCAGAGGTTACCGTCAGCGGTGTTGGGAAGGGGACCGTAGATATCGATGCCGACGCGGTCGAATGGTCGGGATGGGCATGGTAAGGGTAGCAAGGTACCGCTGGCGTGACAAGGGGGAGTTTTTCGTTTCTGGCACGTCGAGCAGGCCCGAACGTATTGCCGTATAAAACGGTACATGCCACGCCAGTAATATCGGAGACGTATGCGAGAATAAGTCTTCAGGAAACCTGCGTGGCCACATTGGGGGTCGTCATGAAACGTGGAACAAATTTCGGATCGCAGATGACGTGGAATCACGAGTAGCCACTGACGTCCACCGGGTGCGTAGTTGCGTCGGTACAGCACGTCGTCGCGAGTGGCGAAGTGCTCCACTTGCCGACGCAACGTGCGAGAAGGGGGGGAAGCCGTCCGCCCAGCCAGGATGTCTAGAATCGAAGCAACCCAAGGGTCCTTGCGTTGCTCAGATGGCATGTCGGCGATGGTGACGGCAGTGGCATCGCAGGTTATACTTTCGCAGCAGTCCGGGTCAGGGGGTAGAGGCGAACGGGATAGGGCGTCTGCGTCCGAATGTTTCCGGCCGGAGCGATAGACCACGCGAATATTATATTCTTGGAGGCGTAATGCCCATCGGGCGAGGCGACCGCTTGGATCCTTCAATGACGACAACCAGCAGAGGGCGTGGTGGTCAGTCACGACGTCAAAAGGGCGCCCGTACACGTAAGGTCGAAATTTTTCTATCGCCCAAATAATGGCGAGGCATTCCTTTTCAGTGACAGAATAGTTGTTTTCGGCTTTGCTAAGAGTTCGGCTTGCGTAGGCAACCACGTACTCTTGGAAGCCGTCTTTCTTCTGTGCAAGAATAGCGCCTAGCCCGAAACCACTAGCGTCGGTGTGGATCTCTGTGGGTGCCGATGGGTCGTAGTGTCGCAGAATAGGCGGCGACGTGAGGAGGCGGCGCAGTTCATTGAAAGAGTCGTCACAGGTGGCAGACCAGGATGAAAGGTCTCTGGAGCCGGCGAGGAGCTTGGTCAAAGGAGCGATGATCGTCGCGAAATTGCGGACGAAGCGCCGGAAGTAAGAGCAAAGGCCTATGAAGCTTCGGAGCTCTTTCATGGTGGTCGGTTTGGGAAACGCTGCAACGGCTGTAAGTTTGGCAGGGTCAGGAAGAATGCCGTCTTTTGAAACCACGTGGCCAAGGATCGTAAGCTTTCGAGCGGCGAAATTGCACTTCTTCAGATTCAGTTGCAGCCCCGCGGCAGAAATACACGCGAGGACTTTCTCGAGGCGGGTTAAATGGGTTGCAAAATCAGTTGAAAAGACGACAATATCATCTAAATAACAAAGGCAAACGTTCCATTTGAGGCCTCGAAGGATAGAGTCCATCATCCGCTCGAAAGTAGCTGGCGCGTTGCAGAGGCCGAAGGGCATCACTGTGAATTCGTAAAGCCCGTCGGGCGTGATGAAAGCAGTTTTTTCACGATCGGCCTCTGCCATAGGTACCTGCCAGTATCCCGAGCGGAGATCTAAAGAAGAGAAAAATTCGGCTCCCTGTAGGCAGTCCAAGGCATCGTCAATGCGTGGCAGCGGATAGACATCCTTGCGCGTGATTCGGTTGAGACGCCGGTAGTCCACGCAAAACCTGATGGATCCGTCCTTCTTCTTCACCAACACAACTGGAGAGGCCCAGGGACTGCTTGACGGTTCGATTATGCCACGTGTCAGCATGTCGTCAACCTGTTCATTGATGGCACGGCGTTCGGTAGTTGACACACGATATGGACGCTGCCGTAATGGCGTCTCTTGACCGGTATCTATACGGTGTACAACAGATGACGCTCGACCTAAGGAAGGCTGATTGTGGTCAAACGAGGCTCGAAAACGCTGTAGGAGCTTGATCAGCTGTTTCTGCTGCCCAGGCGTGAGGTTACAATCGATGGACTTGCGGAATACATCCATAGGTTCATTAGCGTCAGTTGCGGGTGTAATGGCACAAGTCGGTAGAAATGGCTTGTCTGGATAGATCGGGTCTTCGAAAATACAATTTAAGGTCTCGAGGCTTCCCAGACACTCACCGCGTAGCAGGATGTACGGGCAAGCAGAAACGTTGCACGCATAAAGTACCGCCGAACCATTGGAAAAGTTGATGACGGCAAACGGGAGGACGATGGTTCGGTGTTGCACACTAGCCATAGTTGGTTGGAACAGGAGCGTCGAGTTAGTGGCAGCTGGGGAAAACACAGGCACTAGGACGGCGGACAACGGCGCGATGCGGACGTCAGCTGCGGCAAACACTTTCGAGGGACTGTGGTGGTCAATATCAAGGCACGGGTTCGTCAACGTGAGTTCAGCACGAGCGCAGTCGACGAGGGCCTGATGGGTAGAAAGGAAATCCCATCCTAGTATCACGTCGTAAGATGAACGTGGGAGAACAACAAAGTTGACGGCGTACCAAACATCTTGAATAAGAACGCGTGCTGTGCACTGAGCTGTCGGCGCGAAGAAATGGGAGGTGGCTGTACGCAGAGCAAGATTCGTAAGCGGCGTTGTAACTTTTCTCAAATCGCGACACAGTTTTTCACTAATTACAGAAACGACGGCGCCTGTGTCGACAAGTGCACGTACAGCAACACCTTCTACTAGCACATCAATTTCGTTGGACGGACAAAGAGGAGGTCTTAGAAAGTTCGACGACGACGCAGTTCTTGCCTCCGGAACTGCGGCTGTCAGTTTTCCTCTCGAGCGGGGCTCGTGCGCCGAAGCATCGGGGAGACAGATCGGCGACGGGGTGGTAATGACCGGCGAGAATCGACGGGGCGTCGTGGGGACAATGAGTCGGTGATAGGAGAAGATGGTCGCTGGGGATTCTGGGCAGCCTGGTAATTTGCAGAATTCCCATGGTCTAAAGGCTGGAAGTTGCGACGGCGACAGTAGCGTGCTATATGTCCTACGAAACCGCATGCGAAACAGATGGGTCGATTATCCAAGGTGCGCCATGGGTTAACGACAGAAGGTGCAGGGGGCGAAACGGGATGGGGTGTCGTGTATGTAGGCAGCGTCGTAGGGTAGGAGGACCCGGTGCCCCGGTATGCGCCAGAGACAGGTGGGGCTGGGGGTCTAGCAACGACGGCAGCGTAGGTCAGCGGCGTAGGGACAGGTGGCGATGGAGGCAGTGCTTGCGTGACCTGTGTCTCAATGACCTGGCGTAGACGTGGGTCTAACGAGGTCACTGGCGCGGATGCTTCGGCCACAAGAGAAAGCTGACGCGCAACTTCCTCACGAATGAATTGTTTGATTTGGGGGAGTAAGACGGTGTGATCAGCAGCGACGTCGTGTACGAGGGCGGAAACTTCAGCCGTATCTTCTGCGGCCCTGCGCGTCGAGACACGCTGCTTACGCAACTCGTCGTACTCCTGACAGAGGTGGACAACATCGGTGACGGTCTGTGGATTCCTAGCGACGAGCATCTGGAAGGTGTCGTCGTCAACTCCTTTGATGATGTGCTTGATTTTGTCGCGTTCGGTTAGAGATTCATCGACGCGCTTGCAAAGGGACAAGACATCTTCAATGTAACTCGTAAAGGTCTCGTCCCTGCGCTGGACTCGACTACGGAGACGCTGTTCCGCGCGAAGCCGGCGCACGGCGGGACGGCCGAAGACCGCGGAGATGGTGGTCTTGAAGGCGGACCAGTTGGTAATTTCGCCTTGGTGGTTCTTGAACCAGAGGCTGGCCACATCAGCGAGGTAAAAGCGCACGTTTGTGAGCTGGTCGCAGGCGTTCCACTTGTTGGAAGCGCTTACGATTTCGTACTCGACGAGCCAGTCCTCGACGTCTTGTTCATCGTTGCCGCGAAAAATTGGTGGGTCGCGTTGCCGAGGCGCGCCAGTACAGTAGACTGTCGTTGGTGAGGCAGCTTGAGAAGGGCCAGGAGCAGTCATGGTGAACGGTGAGGGTAGCGTCCGATTGCGAAGTTCCAGGTTGATGGGAACCCCGGCTCCTCCACCACTTAAAATAGAGCTGTTGTACGTCGAGAAAGGTTCAGACGTAGCTTGGCAAAATGTCCTTTATCAGGCAGGTCTGGCTAATGGCGAGCGGCGTGCGCGAGCTACTACTGCAGCCACCGATCATCATCGTCTTCTTCGTTGCCAGCAGAGCGTCCGTTACTCAGATTCATTAATTCATTACAATATATTGTTGCGTGAAGGCACAAGGGAAACTAGGCGTTTTAAAATATATTTACACAGCGCCAACGCGCAAGCCAAGATGGCGAACAAGAGAGCGCGCGCACCCAAGTCACCTCGTCTTCCTCGGCGCCTATCTCACTGTTTAAGTGGGGCATTGTCTCGTAACATAACCCCCGGGTGCTGAAGCACCGTCTCGGTGCTTTCTATTGTGTTGCCGAGTGGTAAAGCTTAAGGCGGGATACGTGGACAATGTCTGTAGACAGCGAAGCGGAGGCGGAGGAAGACTCGAGCGGGGCTATCTCGTAGGTCACATCTGTCACCTGGCGCAATACGCGGTAGGGTCCCGAGTACCGGGAAAGCAGTTTTTCAGAAAGTCCGACGCGTCTAGTCGGAGTCCACAATAGTACAAGAGAACCTGGTGTAAAGGAAATTTGGCGGTGATGTGAGTCGTAACGATGCCGCTGGTGATCTTGCGATGCTAAAAGGCGCTGACGAGCAACTTCTCGTGCTTTGCGAGCCCTGGTGATAGCATCACGGGTGTATTCAGTCGTAAAGTCGACAGCTGTCGGAAAGATGGTGTCGAAAGGTAAAGTTGGATGACGGCCAAACACCAGATAGAAAGGTGAAAAACCAGCTGCATCATGGCGTGAAGAATTATAGGCAAACGTAACGAAGGGCAATGCAACGTCCCAGTCCTGGTGGTCGGACGATACGTACATAGCGAGCATATCAGTTAAAGTCCGGTTGAATCGTTCAGTGAGTCCGTTAGTTTGCGGGTGGTAAGCTGTCGTAAATTTATGTTTCGTCTCGCAGGAGCGAAGCAGGTCGTCGATAACTCGGGAAAGGAAATAGCGCCCACGATCTGTTAGGAGTTGGCGTGGGGCGCCATGGTGAAGTATGACGTCGTGCAGGAGAAAATCGGCAACGTCTGTGGCGCAGCTGGTCGGCAAAGCCCGCGTGATAGCGTACCGGGTTGTATGATCCGTCGCGACAGCTATCCACTTATTCCCCAAAGTGGATGCAGGAAAAGGGCCTAGGAGGTCAAGACCAAGTCGGAAGAAGGGATCAAAGGGAACGTCAAGTGGTTGGAGGAACCCGGCAGGACTCATGGAAGGTTTTTTTCGGCGTTGACACTGATCGCATGAGGCGACGTAGCTGCGGACCGAGCGATAAAGACTGGGCCAGTAAAATCGACGCTGTACGCGGTCATATGTCCGAGACAGTCCGAGGTGACCGGCAGTGGGAGCGTCATGAAGCTGGCCGATCACGCTCGCACGTAAGTGGGAAGGTACTACAAGGAGCAGTTCGTGTCCATCAGGGCGGACGTTGCAACGGTACAATGTGTCATCCTTAAGCACGAACAATCGAGTAGAAGGATCGGGTGCCGCAGAATGAAGCTTCTCGATGATGTTACGTAAGGCAGGATCTCGGCGCTGTTCCTCACGGATGTTGCTTAAAGCGGAGAGAGACAGCACACATGGCGATTCATCGAACGCTTCAGGTGGGTCCACTGGATTCCGAGATAAGCAGTCAGCGTCATGGTGTAAACGGCCAGATTTGTAGGACACCGAGTAGGTATACTCTTGAAGCCGTAGTGCCCATCGACCAAGGCGCCCAGTGGGGTCCTTCAAGGACGAGAGCCAGCAAAGTGCGTGGTGATCGGTTATGACAGTGAAATGTCGACCATGTAAATAAGGCCGAAATTTTGCTACTGCCCAAACGAGAGCAAGGCATTCCCTTTCGGTGATGGAGTAGTTCCTTTCCGCCTGCGAGAGGAGACGGCTGGCATAGGCGATAACGCGGGCGCAGCCGCTTTGATGCTGAACCAAAACAGCACCGATTCCGTAACCGCTGGCATCTGTGTGTACTTCTGTAGGGGCAGAAACGTCGAAATGGGCCAGAACAGGTGGTTTTGTTAGCGACTCAATAAGTGTAGAGAACGCCGTAGCCTGCGCAGCGCCCCATGTGAAGGAGACATCTTTTCTCAATAAGTCTGTGAGAGGACGGGCGACTTCCGCAAAGTTGTTCACAAAACGTCGAAAGTACGAGCACAGACCGAGAAAGCTGCGTACTTCTTTAGTGCAGGTCGGAACAGGGAAGTTACGCACGGCTCGCACTTTATCGGGATCAGGACGTACACCAGAGGAGTCGACAAGGTGGCCCAACATTGTTAGTTGCTGGCGTCCGAAGTGACACTTTGACGAGTTCAGTTGGAGACCGGCATTGCGAAATACGGCCAGTATTGAGGAAACGCGGTCGAGGTGGGTTTCAAAGGTCGGGGAAAAGACGATAACGTCGTCAAGGTAGCATAGACAAATTGACCATTTGAACCCACGCAAAAGAGAGTCCATCATCCGCTCGAAGGTGGCTGGAGCGTTGCATAATCCGAAGGGCATGACCTTAAATTGGTAAAGACCATCGGGGGTGACAAAAGCGGTCTTCTCGCGGTCCATGTCATCGACAGCAATTTGCCAGTAACCTGCTCTTAGATCAATAGAAGAAAAATACTTAGCGCCGTGAAGACAATCTAGGGCGTCGTCTATGCGCGGTAGCGGGTAGACGTCTTTTTTAGTGATCTTGTTCAGATGTCGGTAGTCAACACAGAATCGCCAAGTGTTGTCCTTCTTTTTGACAAGAACAACAGGGGAAGCCCATGGACTACATGATGGTTCAATTATGTCTTTGGCGAGCATGTTGTCGACTTCTGCTTGAATTATGTGACGCTCGGTCGAAGAGACGCGGTATGGCCGTCGATGGACAGGGGAGGCATCGCCGGTGTCAATGCGGTGCTTTACCGCACTGGTTTGACCTAGTGGACGATCACAAAAGTCAAATACGTCCCAGTATGACTCAAGAACGCGAAGGAGTTCGTCGGCTTGATGCGGCAAAAGGTCTGACGCGATCATTTTTTTAACATCAGGAGACGGGCTTCCTTGCGAAGATCGAGCATGTGTGAAGCTGGAGTGTCGAGTCTCGTTCGAAGACAGAGCTGATATGACGCATTCTTCAGAAGGAGTCAGCATGGCGAGGGCGATTCCGCGCGGAAGCACTTGCGGACACAGAGCAAAGTTGAGCACAGGAATGCAGGCGCGGTTTGCACGTAACTGAATAACAGTGTGTGGTAAGGTAACACTGTGGGTCAAGAGAAGGGATGTGATGGGCGCGAGCACATAGTCACCATCGGATACAGGTGGCGAGGGCGTAACGGTGATGCAGGTCACAGTTTGCGGTAACAAACGGACATGTTCAGCAGAGCACATACGGGCTTGCGGTCGACTGGGCGGATCAATCGGACACGGTAGGTCAAGTTGCACAGTACCGGCTGAACAGTCGATGAGAGCGGAATGAGTGGACAAAAAGTCAAGACCGAGGATCACATCATTGGTGCAGTGAGAAAGAACAGTGAAGAGAACTGAAGTTTGACGGCCGGCAATAGTAACGCGTGCAGTACAGACGCCAATAACAGCAGCCGTACTACCATCAGCAACGCGAACGCTGCGTGAAGGGGCTGGAGTAAGTACTTTCTTTAAGTGGTCTCGAATGTGCAGGCTCATCACAGAAATATGGGCGCCAGTGTCTACTAAGGCTTTAACAGATAAACCGTCCACTTCAACGTCGATCAAGTTCTGATTGGTCGGGAGCGTCAACAGAGGAATTGGAGAGCAAGTCGTATCAGCAGCGTCACCTCCAGGAGCTGCAGCCGCTAGTTTTCCGAAGAAAACCGCCGGGCAGAGGACGGGGACGGGGAACGAGGTGGCGGTGGAGATCGGGAAAATCTACGTCGAGGTGAAGGTGAGCGACTGTACTGGGCAGTGGTCGTAGTGGTCGGGTCGTAATTAGCTGAGCCATCACGCCGTGGTGGTGCCTGGTCATAGAGGTGGGCCGGTGAATGGGGGTTGGAGAAGCTTGGGTTTGCCCGATACGGTGAGGTCCACGTGCTTCGGCAATGACGGGAAATGTGTCCCACTCGTTCACATCGGAAGCAAATCGGCCTGTCATCAGGCGTTCTCCACGCATTTGGGTCACGATTACGTGGAGCAGGGCGGCGATACTGCTGTGGGTGGCTCGGGGTAGACGAACTGACAGCGCCGGGACGGTGCACAGAACAGACTGTGTGAACACCCGCGTTGGCTAGTTCCTGGCGAACAACGGTCTGTATTAGCGATATGGTCGGCTGAGGATCACTCGGTGCCAGTGCTCTCAAGGGGGCGGGTGAGATGGCTTCGATTTCACGGCGTACAATTCTCGTGATGTCACTGGAGTGTGAATTGGGCAAGGTCGGTACACGGAGATCCGCACATGTTGACGTCGCAGCAGTGTTGGGAAGGCGCGTAAAGTGGTAAGCAATGCGACGGCTTTTAGCCTCTTGAAACTGTTGGCACTCCAAGATAACATCTTGCACGGTGGAACAGCCTTTGCACACAATGAGGTTAAATGCATCGTCTGCGATGCCCTTGAGCACGTGCGCTACCTTGTCGGCTTCAGCCATGGTTCGGTCAACTTTACGGCAAAGGGTCAGCACATCTTGAATATACGCCAGGTAGGACTCCGTGGACGTCTGAACACGTGTGCCAAGTTCTTTCCTAGCGGCCTGCTTGCAGCCGGCAGATTGACCAAACAACTCGCGTAAGTTGGTCTTGCATACGTCCCAGCTTGTGATACCGTCCACATTGTTATTAAACCACGCCTTGGCCGTTCCTTGTAAATAAAAGATGATGTTTGCCAGCATTAAGGTTGGGTCCCACCTGTGATTTGTGCTGAAGAGCTCGTAGAGTTTAAGCCACTCATCCACGTCCTCGCCGTCCGTTCCCGAAAAGTTGCCGGGATCGCGGGGTGGAGCGGCCACGAGATAAACAGGAGAGGTCGGCGCCATTGATGCATTGGGCGTAGCAGTTGAGGAAGCGTCGCTGCCGGTGGACATGTTGGGAGCAGAGACTAGGCGTCCGCTGCGTAACTCCGTCGTGCGTTGTACCCCAGCACCTTCCACCAAAATGTTGCGTGAAGGCACAAGGGAAACTAGGCGTTTTAAAATATATTTACACAGCGCCAACGCGCAAGCCAAGATGGCGAACAAGAGAGCGCGCGCACCCAAGTCACCTCGTCTTCCTCGGCGCCTATCTCACTGTTTAAGTGGGGCATTGTCTCGTAACAATATATATGTGACGCTACGATGAATGGGCGACGTGGCCTGGCTCATACCCAATGTTTATTTCATACTGCACTTCTTCCTTCTCGACCTCTACTAACCATCACTTGATACGTCACACGATTCCCCCTCCCCCGGAAAGAAGTCGCGTCAGACAACAGAAACGAAAATTGAACATGCATGGCTTAGAAGTGAACACTCTTAAAAATGGAAGATCGTTCCATGTCCCAGAAAGTTTCCGTTAACACACTTTAGCTTCGCAGGAGGGTGCAGCAGTCCGGCAAGTGCTGGAGTTCTGGTGGACGAGGCTGACTGTTGCGTACTGGAAAACACAAGTACACCATGAACGTGTAAACTGCAGATGACGAAAGTGCTTGTATACTTGCAAAAAATGAACGTGGTGTGAAGGCTTTGGAGCACCAGCAGCATGATTTGCGTAGGCGTCGTGCTCTTTGCCTTGATTGGTACACATGCAGCGCTACCAGTCTGCGTGTTTGTAGTCCAAGACTGATGAGCGGATTTCTGTGTCCTTCCGGAATACTGGGTGTGCATTTGCGCCTTCTTCGGCGTTTTGTGTCCAGTTGTCTCAACAGCTTTGATTGTAGACTGGGTCTTGATCTCTCCTGGAGAAAACTTGTGCGATGTTCCTTTTTGCGAAAACATCCTGAATCAGAAGACTTGTTTGTCTTAAGCGAGACATGTTGAATTTGTCGTCGCTTCACATGACTAGCTTGTAGACGCCTTCGATTAACCCTTGAGTGATCATCCGATGATGTTTGTGTTCGTCGTTGTCCTTGTTCGTATAGCCCTTGGAATCTCTGTTGTTCTTGGACTTGCTGGCATTGATGATGTTGCTGCGAAAAAAGCGGAGGTGGCAGCCCTTTTTGACCATGACACTGACTTTCTTGGCAACTGATTGTGGTGTCGAGCGGGCAGGTAGTAGTCTCTAGGCTATTGTGCTGCATTTCGGGTAACGAAGGTAATGCTTCAGAGTTGATAGATACATCATCACGGGCTTCTTCTTCGCTGTTCACTGCGAGTGGTTCTTGCGCCTGAATCTGGATGGTAGGTTCAGGGCTTGGCTGAGTATTCTCCGAGCTCCGCAGCTCTATCCCGACCGTTGTGAGCGTGCTAGATGTGAGGTGGGCGTTGTGAGCGACGAAAGAGCCAAGTGACGGAAAACCAGGAGGTAGCCCAATTGTGCTAGATGTAAAATAAGCTGATCCAATGTGTGAAGACTGATTTTCGCTCTTTGAGTCGTCATGGCGTTGTTCGGCATTTTTCTCATGTGTCAGCTGGTCTACCATGAACAAGGTGTCCTTATGACACGAATAGTGACCGTTAGGAGCCTTTGAAGAGCTGCGTCGTAGAAAACCAGGTGGTGGACCATGCATGCGAGACGAAGCATGAAAGGCATCAGTAGGGTGAGCGACGTCTCGTGTCGTATGTTGGTGCCACGACTTGGGAAACGCCGACTTTCGTGCACAAGGGAGCTGCGCTCGATGGTTGAGTTGTTCCCGAAATACGCACTGCCGCCTGTCAGTGAAATGATGTTCCATTTTGTGTTGTGATAGTGGTCGATTCATTCTGGGCGTTCGAATGCTTGAGGACTGCTTTTGCCTGTGACGACTGAGCGCGGTTGTCTGTGGAGGGTGGGTTATGAGTGAGTCTTCGTCGTAGTCGTCATTGTATTGTTTAAACCAAAAGATCATTTCTTTTTTTATCTTTTCCCATGACTCGTCGTTTTGAAATATGTGGGTGAGGTAGAATTTGAAAGCCTCACCGGAGATGTAGTCGGTAAAGTTGATGATCATCTCCCGTTCCGACCATGATGCAGCGGTAGCGTGGAGCTCGAACAGGTCGAACCAGTCCTGTACGGGTCCGTCGTCCGCTGATCCGGTGTACTTAGGGATGTCAAGGTCTTCTGATGCTGCTGTCATGATGCTTGGTGGTCTTGTTGGTCCGCGTTCGGTCACTGCGTCTCGCTGAGGTCTTCGATGATGATGGCCGGGCGATGAAGTGGTTGCGAGGTCTTCATCCTGTCGACTTGTGTGACGCTACGATGAATGGGCGACGTGGCCTGGCTCATACCCAATGTTTATTTCATACTGCACTTCTTCCTTCTCGACCTCTACTAACCATCACTTGATACGTCACATATATATATATATATATATATATATATATATATATAGATATGTATATATATATATATATTACAACGTGGTCATGTTTTTCAATGATGGTAGAGGAATTAAATTGTACGAAGGATTTCCGAGTTCCCGATATCCTCCTAGCCAGCCCCTCAATCATCATTCACTTCGTAGATTATGGCATGATTTTTTGCCCTTTTTCTTTTCTGCACAATCACAATACAATTGCTACTAATATCATCGTCTACAGCTTTCTTAACCACAAGCACAAGATAAGTGTAGGAGATATTATTAAAAGCAATTCTAATCGAAGTGTGCAGAAAGCCAAGTGCGCGAAAAGATAACTTGTCGCTGGCTATGACTGAACCTGCGACCGTCCATTGACGCGCCCTATGTTCTACCAACTGAGCTAGAGCGGCGGTCATCCCTCCATCAACTTTGCAAGGTGTACAAGTGTGCACTTTAGACGTGGCAGTGTTAGTGAGCACCGCTAATAGTCATGGCAGCGAGTGTGGAATTTTTTTCTAACAGTTAGTGTCACGTGGCATGTGATCTTATAACGAGCTGGGAGCTGACCAATAATCCTTCGCACACTGCCTGAAGGCGACAAAGCTGCCAGAACGAGACTATCAATGAACGGCACTAGTACCAGCACCAGCACCAGCAGCAATAACAGCACCAACAACGTGGATGACACAGTTGCAGTTATACTGAATTTTGAATTGACGCCTGCTTTCGAACACAGCGCATTTGATAACTAGACACAATAGTGGCCCGCTTACTGCGCACTGGCTACCTTGTATGTGAAAGAACGTTGAGTGATTGATTGATTGTCTGATTGATTGATTGATTGATGAATTTATTGATTGATATGTGGGGTTTAACGTCGCAAAACCATCATATGATTATGAGAGACGGCGTAGTTGAAGGCTCCGGAAATTTCGACCACCTGGGGTTCGTTAACGTGCACCCAAATCTTAGTGAAACAATGTTGTAGTGATATTGGTAGAAAGAGCGAAAGTGGTATTTTTGGCTGGAAGGGGAAGCGTTGATAGCGCAAGTGATGTCTACGAGAATTGTAGGAGTAGGGCGAAAAGTTCCATATTGCCGCCAGCACGTAGATATGCAATGTCAACTTCATTTAACAGGTGCTTACTGTTCAAACGAATAAGCACGATGACTATCTGAAGTAGGCGAACATGCATTTTCTTGTAACGGCGATTGTGCTTGTCTCTGTGTTTCAGACATCAAAGAGGAAAAGATAGAAAAAAGAGCTGCGCTTACTTTCAGACGAACACAAAAGATGACGGACGACGCCAAGTGCTGTCGTCAAGAGTGCCTCTCTGTCATCGTCTGTCCTCCTTTGCGATCGCCTCTAATTCAGCTCTTTCTTCCCCTCATTTGCACAATGAAGCAGCCTGACAAAGCCTCAACCTCAAAGAGGCCATGGTGCATCACTTGTGCTTTGTGTAAAAAGCGAATGCTGCCATGAACAGTGCAACGAAGTATTACAGTCATGCGCAGCAAAGCGACGTTAAAAAACGCATCTTCTGAGACGCCCTCTTTTTCAGAGAGAAACCTATGTTGACTCTTTTCAGAGCTAGCAGTGCTTGTAGCATATAAATGACTAGCGAACCGGCATAAATAAAGCGCGGCGTTTTATCAGACCTACTTCTCTGCTGTGGCGGGCTGCCAAGGTCTCGGGCCACGCTCCATAGTTGACACGAAAAGCCCAACTCACGCGCAGAAATACCAATGAGACAGACAGCGATCACACTCCGTCATGCGCGCTCGAGGTGAGAACACGTGTTGACGCAACTTCTTTTTCTGGTCACATCCCTCCCCTGTGTCGCTTCCAGCATGGAGTTTCCTCAAATTAACTAGAGGGGACTCAGGCGCGCCGATTGGTCAGCGACCTTGGAATTATTGGTATGACGTGGCTTTGCCTACTCTTCTTGCGTGCGGCCGGGGAACGCACTAGTGACTTTGTTTATTGCTGTGTTTTGGTTTTGTTTCGACTGAAAGAACGGATGGTTATATATTTCGATAGCCGATTCGAAGTGGTAAGCGTAAAACCTTTCGGTGGTGAAGCGTAACTGTCGAACATTTGCCGATTGATTGTTTTATAATAAAGCAGCTTGAAACCACGCAAATCGATGCGATTGATGATTGATCTGCAAGCTTTAACGACCCAAAAGCACCATATGAGTATGATATACGCCGTAGTTGTGGGCTGTGGAAATTTAGAACTCCTGGGGTTCCTTACAGTGCACCCATATCTGAGCATACAGGACTACAGAATTCCCGCCTCCATCCAAAATGCAGCCGTCGTAGGATGGATTCGATCCCTTGACTCGTGGGTCAGCTTACTATTGCTTTTTTTATCAGGTTGACAGTTCATCGCAGCTTGGCATTATGTCTCCGGTGCTCGCGACCACGACTGCGCGACATTCAGAGTGACGGCCACAATTTCATGATGAATAGCACTGAAAAAAAGCACTCCGAAACAACAGAATAAACTTGAGATAAAGTACAATTCCCTCGGCACCTTAACTAATGACGTATACCGCTGTCGTGAACGTCAAAGGAAGCTAAGAATCTGCCTTTATTTATGCTTTCCATGACTCCACTCGACCGCTAAAATTGTGACCACGAAAGCGTCAGTGAAATTAAATTTTGTGCGGCTGCACTTTGTGGTTGAAAAATACCGCTCAGCACTGAAAATGTGGTTCATATCTCATGAATATATTTGAAAGAGCAATCACGATCGGCATGATGAATAAAAAAACGCAGCTATGAAAACGAGCAAGAGTAACGAATGGAAATCTTCTCGTGTAACATTGTTCAAACATGCCTTGTGTCGATAATATTTGGTTGTTTTGAAAAGGCGAAGCACTTCTTTTCCTATTGCAAGCAGTTTCGGCATCTATCTATCTATCTATCTATCTATCTATCTATCTATCTATCTATCTATCTATCTATCTATCTATCTATCTATCTATCTATCTATCTATCTATCTATCTATCTATCTATCTATCTATCTATCTATCTATCTATCTATCTATCTATCTATCTATCTATCTATCTATCTATCTATCTATCTATCTATCTGTCTGTCTGTCTGTCTGTCTGTCTGTCTGTCTGTCTGTCTGTCTGTCTGTCTGTCTATCTATCTATCTATCTATCTATCTATCTATCTATCTATCTATCTATCTATCTATCTATCTATCTATCTATCTATCTATCTATCTATCTATCTATCTATCTATCTATCTATCTATCTATCTATCTATCTATCTATCTATCTATCTATCTATCTATCTATCTAAATATCTATCTATCTATCTATCATCTATCTATCTATCTAGCAGACTACAATTTTTAGCTCTCCTGGCCGTTTCAATAATTCTATCGATACCAAACTTGATATGGTATGACATGATGGTATGTTGAGCATAAGTGACTAGTCGTAACATGAAAATGAAGGCATCTATGTCAAGAATGTCATGATTTCCATTTCATAGTCCGACTCCTCTAGCGGTATTTCGTTCACATGACATATAGTACAGATGGTATGGTATGACACGACTGCATGGCAAACATAAATGACAGACTCTACGTGGAAATAATTACATGCATGTCATTTAGAAATATGTATACATGCCACGCTCAAAATGCGTTCGTGATTGTTTTGCTAGCTCGATATATACAAAGTTTACTAGTACGTGACATGATTGGACAAGGTTCAAAGATGGTAATCATGCTATATGCGTGTCATGGAAAACTTTGCTACTTGCTACACTCATAGCACGCACTCAACTGCTTCGCTAGCTCAGCATGCTCAAAATTTGGTATCATGTGATATGAATGAACGAAAAAAGTAACTGACACGCCCAAACATAATAATCTTGGCATTGATTGATATATGAGGTGTAACATCCCAAAACTGCCACAGGAGTATGAGAGAGGCCGTAGTGGAGGGCTACGGGAATTTTGAACACCTGGGGTTTTTTAACATGCACCCAAATCTAAGCACCCATGCCTATATAGCATTTTCGCCTCCATCAAAAATTCAGCCGGCACAGCCGGGATTTGATCCCACGACCTGCGGCTCATAATAATCATGACATGCGCACCATGTAAAAAATGACCACATGTTACCCCCATAGTGGGCTTGCGGCCAATTCACTAGCTGCACATATGTCAAATATCGTGAATAGGCGACGAAGGTAAATCACACGTCCAAACATGGTATTTATGACACAGAAGTTATGCACGGCATAATTCATGTCTACCTGGTAACGTTGCGCTGATCAAAACGTGACATAGTGATTACCTTCTTCATTCGTGCTTCTTCTATCATAAATTCCAATTGTACGTAGAATCTTTCCATTTTTTTATAGGCGAAAATATTTGAGGCCCATGTGGTTAGTTTACGTTCATGGTAAACAAAATAATACGTTTGTGGGGACGTGGATGCGTGTTGTGCTTATAAGAGCGATCGTATCGAAACAAAAATCGAGATGCTAGTAGGCGGTCGTCCTGCGTCCTTTCTTAGTCTTCGTACTGATTGGCGTTTGTTTCTTCATGAACTTATAGCAACATCGCCAACCGGCAGTCCTCCTGCAAACAACCCCATTTGGTCAGAATTTCCGGAGCCCTTCACTATAGCATTGGGCATAATCACAATGCCTCGAGCGTTTCTTGTTTTCACTGTTATTTGACTCGGTTTTCGCCCACAAAGCCAACGTCAGGAATGCTCACTGTGAACTGCGCATTATTGTTTGAGAACATTCGCGATCATTGTGATTGTTCTGTTAAGATTGCCTGCAAGATGCGAACACTCCATATTATTCCAGAGCTTGCGCGAAGATCGGAGATAACGCTGAAATATTCGGGGACACATGTATAAATGCAGCCGCGCTTTGCCACTCGTCACTTGACCACAGGCCGACGCTGTGGTCGGTGCTCTCAGTGCCCATGCGTTGCTGTAATCCGACCTACAGTTGTCTGGCCACATGTTCAGCGGAATAAATAGTTTCACCTGAACATCGAGTCTGCTCCCTTCGTCCACATAACGACCGCATTACAATGTGCTGATTTTGGGACGTTAAACAACAACAATCATTATACTATCATTTTCTTTGGTTCATTGTTTGCTGCACCACTTCCTTGTGGTGACTCTCGTCTCATCATAGTGGACACCTATTCAGCCTATTCCACATCAAGGGGCATGGATATAAAAAAATTGGCAGATCTCCCATTTCGGCTGCACGAAATGGGAGATGGCGGTACTTGGAGTGTTCCCTAGAAGGACGCACAGACGAACAGACAGACAGATGGATGGATGGACTCATGGACGGACGCGAGGATGGACGCACGGGTGCTTGCGCGGATGGACGGAAACACGGACGGGTACAGTGGGAATCGACGTTATGTCAAGCACAAATGAGGATGGTTGATAGGTCACTTTAATATCAGCAGAGCATGACGCGGCGGGCGTACATTTTGACGTACATTGTTTCCATGTTATGATTAGCATGTTTGGACGTGTTTATTTACATCACGTGTTACCAAACTTAGTACATATGGAGCAAGCAAAACATCCGCGAGCGCACTATGAGCGCATCGTATAACCATGTGTTACACGGCAATCATATCATGATTATCATGTTTCAATACGTCATTTACCTTCATCATCCATTCGTGTACCGTAATAACAAATTTGGTATATGTGACGCAAGTGAAATGGCCGCGAGAGCATCATGAGCGTGGAACGTAGTCAAGTTGGTACATGACACGCATGTTATGATTTTCATGTTAGGGTTTGTCGCTTGTGTTCGCCATGCAATCATGTCATGCCTTACCAGTGTTGCAACATGCCATGTCAACGAAAGCACCACAGGAGCAGCAACTCCATTAAATGTGAATCGTGATATTCATTACATATATTTTACGATTTTCATGTTGTGACTAGTCAATTAAGCTCGTCTCACAGTCATGTTATGCCATACCAATTTAGGAATTAATACTATTATCGAACCGACCAGGGCAGCTAAAAGTCGTAGATAGATAGATAGATAGATAGATAGATAGATAGATAGATAGATAGATAGACAGACAGACAGACAGACAGACAGACAGACAGACAGACAGACAGACAGACAGACAGACAGATAGATAGATAGATAGATAGATAGATAGATAGATAGATAGATAGATAGATAGATAGGCGTCTCTCATAATCATATAGTGGTTTTGGGACGTTAAACTCCACATATCAGATAGATAGATAGATAGATAGATAGATAGATAGATAGATAGATAGATAGATAGATAGATATGCTCAAAGTTACCGACGTTGATGAAGAAATTCATCGCATTTAAAACACAATGTCAAGATCCCGTTGCGACGTATTTTACTGTGCGCGGCCTATAGTTTGAGGACCTGAATGCAGCTGCTCTTGATTGATGTATGATATGTGCAGTTTAACGTTCCAAAACCACCATATGATTAAGAGAGACGCCGTAGAAGAGGACTCCGAGAATTTCGACCGTCTGGAGCTCTTTAACGACCATCCAAATGCGAGCAGACGGACCTCCAACATTTCTGCTTCTATGAAAAATTCATACATTGCCACCAGAATTCGATCCAGCGACCTGCGGGTCAGCAGCTTAGTACCTTGGCCACTAGACAAACACGGGTAATGCAGCCGCACGTTTAGTATGTACCGGCAAAATTAAGAAAGTATTCATTTCTATTGCTTTTTTTCAGGGTCGAAGCTCCTTAAGGCGTGGGTCTATCCATCCCTTGTATGTATGCAGTGGTCCGTCGCCACCGGTGGTACATACCCGCTCTAGAGCGGGTATGTGCCACAGGGGATGCGAAATGGGAGATGGCGGTACTTGGAGCTTTCCCTAGAAGGACGCACAGACGCACAGACAGACAGATGGATGGATGGACTCATGGACGGACGCGAGGATGGACGCACGGATGCTTGCGCGGATGGACGGAAACACGGATGGGTTGACGCACGACTTTTAGTTGATAAGATAAATTAAAACTAGATGGCGGTACTTGTAGTTTATGATGCTTGTAGTTGATAAATTTAAAACTAGATGGCGGTACCTGTAAATGGTGATGAAAGATGCGAAATGTTGTAATATGAATGATGCCAACTATGGCGCGTTTCATTGGTTGAAGGCAATAGTTTGGTGATGTACGCTGGGGGGTGGGTTGTAACGAAATTCGCTCGCTGTTGGCGCGCGCTCTGATTCATGGTATCGTGGTGGTGGTAGTGGTTAGAAGAAAAAGAAGGCACCTAATTTCTGCAGCATAGTAGGGAGCACGAACTAAATACGGTAGCTTCACAATTTACCGATGATTCTTTCCGGAGCTTCGCCCATTCGTCATTATTCACCCCGTGGATACGCTTGAATTTTTTTTTATCAGGTTGACACTTTTTCGTGGCTTGACATTATGTCGCCGGCTCTGGCGACCATGACTGCGTGACATTCAGAGTGACAGCCATATTTCATGATGAATAGCCCTGAACAAAACCACTCCAGCACAACAGAATAAAGTTGACATAAAATACTTTTCCCCCGACATTTTAAATAACGACGTACAGCACAGCCGTGAACATCAAAAGAAGCTAAGAATGTGTTTTAATTTATGCTTTCCATGACTTCAGTGCATCGCCCCTATTGTGTGCGCGAAAGCGCCAGTGAAATTAACTTTTATGCGGCTGCACTTCGTGGTTCAAATTGCTTGTCATCACTGAAGATACGGCATATATTTCGCCAATATATTTTCAGAAGCGCACACTGTCGGCCCGATGAATAGAAATGACAGCTTAGACAACAAGCAATAGTAACGTATGAAAAGCTACCTGTGCAAGCTTGCTCGAAAATGCGTTGTGTCGATGATATTTCCGTTCTTTTAAAATGTGAAGCGATTCTTTTTTGGCATATATATATATATATATATATATATATATATATATATATATATATATATATATATATATATATATAGTCCAGTAGATCCTCCGTGAGTCCAGTAGATCCTCCAGTAGATCCTCCGTGAGCGGTCACAACGTGGTTCATTTCGACGTTTCGGCCTAGAGTCTGGCCTTCATCAGGATTAAAGATACAGTTTGTAGGTGCTCAGCTCAAATCAGAGGGCAAGGAAAGAGGAAAAAAAGACGGCAAAGGAAAAAAGAAAAAAAGAAAAAAAAGAAAAAGGAAAGGAAAAGAAAAAAAAAGAAGAAGAAGAGAAAAATAAGTTACGGTGGACTCCCCTCGGGCGCCCCCCTTCCACCCTTCCTTCCACTTCCCCCTCCACTCTTCCCTCCACTTCCCCCTTCCTCTCTCTCTCCCTTCTCCCCTTCACCTTTCTGATGTCAGCGGTCTTTAGTGTTTAGCGGTCTTTAGTGTTTCCTTTCACTAACGCATTCCTCCCGATCAGACTGCGCCTCCTGGCACTGGCGGTTCGGTGTGGGGCAAAAAACAGCTTTTTTAGGAAGTCCTAAGCCTTTAACTACTCGGAGTCCGGTAAACAGTTCGTCGTAAAAAGAGGGGTGCCCCGTATTGTGGTAGAGGCTCTACCGAAATACGGGGCCCCCCTCTTTTTACGACGAAATGTTGACAGGGCGCCGAGTAGTTAAAGGCTTAGAACTTCCTAAAATGCCCGTTTACCAGCCTCTGCCGCAATACGCGGCACCCCTCCTTCTACGACGAATTGTTTACGGGACTCCGAGTAGTTAAATGCTTAGGACTTCCTAAAAAAAGGGTAGTTAAAGGCTTAGGACTTCCCGAAAAAGCTCTTTTTTGCCCCACAGCGAACCGCCAGTGCCAGGAGGCGCCATCTGATCGGGAGGAATGCGTTAGTGAAAGGAAACATACACAGACGGCTGACATCAGGAAGGTGAAGGGGAAAAGGGGGGGAGAGATGAAGCGGGAAGTGGAGGGAAGAGTGGAGGGGGGAAGTGGAAAGAAGAGTGGAAGGGGGCGCCCGAGGTGAGTGCACCGTATATTATTTTTCTCTTCTTCTCTTTTTTTTCTTTTCCTTTTCTCTTTCTTTATTTGCTTTTTTCGTTTTTTCTTTTCTGTCTTTTTTCCTCTTTCCTTGCCCTCTGATTTGAGCTGAGCACCAACAAACTATATCTTTAATCCTTATGAAGGCCAGACTGTAGGCCGAAACGTCGAAATAAACCACGTTGTGACCGCTCACGGAGGATCGACTGGACTATATGCAACACTACGGCCACTCAACCACCATGCCTGCCTATATATATATATATATATATATATATATATATATATATATATATATATATATATATATATATATATATATATATATATATATATATATATATATATATATATGTATATCTATATATATATATATATAAATATATATATATATATATATATATATATATATGCATCCATCCTTTCTATCTAGCTAGCTAGCTAGCCCGCTATCTACCGATTTAGCCGCCTACGTCTAGGTTCTTTTCGCGAGGAGGTCCTTTTTGCGAAAAACTAATATTAGTACGAGAGGGCAAGATGGTCTCATGAGTGTTGTTTCACTTCGGCCGATCCCACGTACCTTGGGAATCAACGTGATGCGAAGCATGGGGAAGGACGGGGACTGTGTCGTAATTGTAACATGCGGAAGGACGGAAACCGTGTGGTAAAGAAGGCGTGAGGCAGTAGTAATTACTAACACGCGTCTTATGTAAGTAGCGAAAAAGTTACGGTAACCAGGGCAATCACCCGGCCGGACTCTCTTGCTTGAATGAATCGCAGAAGCACTGCAGTTTTTGGGGTGGAACTTGTTTTTAGAGTGTAAACCACTATACAGCCAATAGCTTTTTTGAATGTTACCCGACTCGGGAGCTGTGATCGTTCAGGGTTTACGGGAATCACGAACTGTACACAAGTTTACCTAGTCTTTATGCTTCCGGGCTTCGAAAGGCTTTGTGGCTTTGTTAGTTGCTGTGTTGCTTTGTCTTGGCTTCCAATAATAGAACAGACTATTTGAAACTTCCCGACCTGATTTACATTGGCGAGCCTAAAACTGGTGACGTGCAAATTGTGAACATTTGCCGATGGTCGTCTCGGGAGAAAGCAGCTTTAAGCTACGAGAAGCCAAACGAAGCCTAAAGAATAAATATTGGACAAATTTGTCTACTACCCATCATTCCCATGATTGCCGAAGCGCCATGCGTCGCAGCTCCCACAGACACTGCCCTCAACGTTATGTTTAGTGTTCCTCTAGGAAACTATGTACACAGGAACTTCGTGCTTGTCTGCTTCATTCCACTGATTGTTCCAGTAAAAATGTTTGCACTGTATTCGTTATCCTACCCCTTACTTAACGTTTCTAAACGAGTGCACATGTATTAAATAGAAATAACACTCGAACATAACGCAGGTAATGAGGAGGCTGGGCCTCTGAACGAATAACACAAATTAAAAATCACCATCCCGCCGTAGTTGTGAGCCATTCAACAAGGTTCCACGTAAGTGCTGTTTCATGTTCTGCTGGAGAGCCCACGGAGACCTAATTACGCTAGCCGTTCTATAAGGTGCAGAGAGAAATGGAATATTTTGAAGTGTTCACCAGAGTTTAGCGCAGGCAATTTTTGCCTTATACAGACTGTACGAGATGAGAGTACCCTGTTTCGAGTACACAATTCGATCGTATCGCTAACAAGCAAAAGTTCTCGGTTCTGCGACGTCATTTTCTTTTTCGGGAGAATGCCGCGTATATGGCAACAAACGCGTATAACGTTGTTTAGATGGGACGCAAGTGTTTAGCGTGCGTCGACGCCAGCTGCGTGCTCACACTTGCGTGTGCGTCTTCATGTGCATTAAACAATAAGACATTGTGCTAACGAAAAAAAGATGACCATGTCAGCTATTAAGGAAAAATTAGGTAAGAAAGCTTTCTAAGTTGATTGTAATATGTTTACACTGAAAACCTTTACAACCTTAATCGTTTTGCTTGCGCCCAAGATACCGTTAACGGGGACGCAAACACACCAGAGTATTATACGCGTATAGACGCCGATAGCGACTGGTTTTTAATATGCTTCAGATATACGAAGGAATGGAGAGAAATTATGCGTAGATAAATGATCATGATTGATTGTTCTTTAATTTTTGTCTTGTTTTCATGCTTTTAATTTCTGGAGGCCAAACCTATATTTGTGTTGTTCCGTTCCATTAAAATTTCAGCTCAAAGTACAGCGTTTGTCCTATGTCTTTCACACGTCTTACGTGCGCACGCGCATCGCTTACAAACGTTGTGGAGACGTTCAGCCTTGTAGAAATAATAAGGCTAGAGTGCAGTTGTGTTTACAATATAACAATACAAGCAGTCAAGCTACAGGTGCAGGAGTCGACAGCAAAATGCCTCTTTGTTCGGTGAATTGAATACCTGGTCTTTCTTATGAAAAAAGAAGCGGGACTAGAAAACCACTTCACGGCACCGGTGTGTTGAATTTACTAGAAAAGAGAAATGGCAGCTCTGCTGCGAGCTTTGGTCTGTCGCGATGGTGTATAGTGGTGGCCGTACTGCGCTACTACGGTACTGTGGTACAGCGGTCGCATTTTGATGAAGGCGAAACACTGGATTTCCGTGTAGTGTTGTATTGTGTGATGCCAATGCACGTCAGTGAAGACAAAGTGGTCACAAACTAAGATGTTTTTATTATATTATTATTATTATTATTATTATTATTATTATTATTATTATTATTATTATTATTATTATTATTATTGCTGTGTTGTTGTTGTTCTTCAAACTCGTTAACTTGAACTCGAAGGGGATTACAAAATTTGTGAGTTAGAGGCCACACACTAGAACAAATAGACCAAATAGACATCACGCCACACTTCGTGGACAGAACACATCGAAGGCACCTCTGGACTCGTTATCGCGAATTAAGATCCTTTGCACACTTGTGGCATGTTATTAAGCCGATTCTGTTCACTGATCTATAATGGTCAACGAAAGTTAATTCATCAGTTAGTTATGTGCAGTTAAAGAATCACTGACCGCATTTATGTGAGCGGTGAGCATTATTATGAAAAATGTGGCGCTATTTATGCCCATTACAATGTCGATTTTCATGGAAGAGGCAGCGCACTTATAACTAAAATTATTCAGTAATTTTCATCTGCTTGCAATTTTTCTGTAGCCGGGTAAACATCGTTAGGAGCTTGCCGAAGAGCTCCAGCCAGCCGTCGGAATTCTCATGCGTTGAAGAGCGCCACTGTTTCGCAGTCACAAGGGACTCAATATCACATTTAAAAACCAAATCAAGCAATTTGTTCATCTGTGTTTGTTTTAATTGGACATTGTTATTAACATAAAATCAGATATTTGCGAAATGGGTGGGCGTTGAGCAAGTGGACAAACTTTTGCCGGGTAGCCGAATTGTTGAATGAAGAGACAGACCAAAATTTCCACTTTGAAATGCCGCAAAAAAAGACTTGTATTTTTTAAAGAACATGGGGGGGGGGGCGGCTGACTAATATGCAGCACCTGGTAGCCGTAAATAGCCACTTACCAATCCATTGGGGTGTTCGACAATGAGCTTACAGCAGCAGATAAGTGCTATTCGCTGTGAGATCGGGCTATAGGTGGCAGTACTGTCTGAAAGACAGACTGTCAGCAAGTGATGTTGGTTATCTACACTTGCGTGCTCGCCGTGTTCTCACTTAGTGGTACAATCAAGAAACCCTTGTATAAGCACACCCTGTCTTTTCTGGTGGTTTTGCGTGACGCTTGAATGGTAGTGTAGCGAGCGAGAGTAGAGACGTGAGGCGACGTCATGCAGGCGGCTGACGCCTACCCGACGTCGTGCCGATCTCACCACTTCATTCCAGGCCTGCAGCGGAGCCGCAGCGGCTGCCAGCGTCCGACATGCCAAGCGTGTGCACTCGTTCGGTTCTCGCGCAGCTCGAGCTAGCCTCAGCGGCGTGAGAGGCGCGGCGCGGTGGTCAGGAAATGATGATGATGATGATAATGATGGCCGTATAGGGCTCCTCCTCTTGCGTTTTGCGTGATTTGAAGGCATATGGAAAAAGAACGAGATCGACAAATATTATATACATGAACGGCAATCCGTAATGTGTCCGTTGGGAAGTCCAGGTTGTCTACTCGTATTGACCATCGCTTACCAGTGGGTCTCTGGTGAGTGACACTGGGAGTTGTGCAGTGGACGAAGAAGTATGCGCCATGTCGCTGTGGTCGTACACAAGTGGGTACGAGAGGCCAGCACAGGCGTGGAGGACTAGCTGTCGAACGCGTTCGTCGACTGTGACTGTGAGGCTCGACTGTGAAGAAGCTGCCCGGGCTCAGGATCGGGTGGCAGTATCCTTATTATTTTTTGAGAGTTCCTTATTTTCCGGTAACTGTATTGGTCTTTCTCAGCTGAAGCGAGTCATTCTATCTTGATGTCATTGTCTTCCCCCGGCCAAGGGCACTCTCCTTGGTTAGCTTCCACTCCGGTCAAGGATTGGCCGATAGACTATTTGTTACGCAATGGAGCGAGAAGTGTCCCTGTGGCGCTGGTACCTACAGATGGGGGCAGTATTCCGATGAAGAACCCAAAGGCGATTCAAGTGGAGCTTCGAAAAGCCACTTCGCATCTCCAGGAGATCACTGAGGTCCGCCAGTTTGGTCGCGAAGGCATCATATGCTGTTCCGCAGATCAGGAATGCATACGTGAGCTCCTGCAATGTTCCGAATTCGCAGCGCATCTGATAAGCCCATTTATTCCGGCACACCTCGCATGCTCGAAAGGATTAGTCCGCGGGGTAGACACAAGCCTGACACCTGCAGAAGTGCTTGATTTGTTTTCGGTGGCGGGTGTAATTTCAGTGTACAGGTGCACCCGTACAATTGACAACATAAAATCCCCAATGGAATCGGTGATAGCGACCTTTTTAGGAACAGTCCGACCTTCCGAAATTAAGGCATGACCACTGATCTATAAGGTAGAGCCACTTTCTCCCAAACCCCTGCAGTGTTTGAAATGTTGGCAATATGGACATAGCGTCAGAGGGTGCCGATCAGTTCTTAGATGCCGTCTGTGTGGTGAAAATTATGACAGCCGTAAGTGCAGCTCTGAAAAAGAGAGGTGCTGCTTATGTAATGGGGCGCACCTTGCAGACTCCGCAGACTGTGCAGCAAAAGAAAGGGAGCTTGCCATATTGGATATTGTAGAACGCAAGAGGTGCTCTCGGAGAGAAGCCGTTGCAGAAATGCAGGAGAGATCCAAAGGATATGCAGGTGTTGCAGCACGTAATACCACCGCCATGGATGCATCTCTCGCAACATCTATCGCAGAGGCCGTAGAGAAGGCTATGGAAAAGGCAATGGAACACCTCGCAAACAATCTTTTTGAAAGCTTGGCACAATTGGTTTCCAATCAACTATCTCAAATTCTAGGTGTAGCATCTACGAACAATTGGGCTCCTCAGACATCATTGGTATCGCAGCGTACGAAAATAGAAAGTGCGAGAACACGTCAGCGAGCCGTTTCTCCTGAGGCAGGGACTTCCAAAACAACGGAAGACGGTGATCTTACGGATGATTCGGAAGCAGGTGCAGATATGGATATGGACCCTCATAAGGCTCTGAAGCGAACCCGATCTCCCCAATCAAAAAACTCTTCGCATAATGCGAAATCTAAAAAGTATCTATCCAAAAAAGAATTCTTTGACAACATGTCTAAGAAAGACTTTTTGCGAAAGGACATTTTGGACCAAGCAGTTTCTGCGACGGTTCTGTCGCCAAAATAGGTTCACTAACTGTATTACAGTGGAATTGCAGATCCATATTTTCCGCTGCCACAGACCTATCATACCTTTCTTCACAACTTTCCCCGGATATTATATCACTGCAAAAAACCTGGCTTTCAACCAGCCAGAAGTTTTACCTAAAAAATTATCGGCTATTTCGATTGGACCGACCTAGCAGAGGTGGTGGGCTTGCTTTCTTGAGAGCAACTAAGTTTAGTCACAAAGCTACGATCTCTTATCGTTGTGTGACTCCAGATTGTGAAATTTTGATAGCAGACATAATATTACCAGATGCTTCTCCCTTGTCCTTTGTAAATGCGTATTTCCCAGCCGGGGTGCAAGACACACGAAGCCTAGACGATATGTTTTCTGCCTGCAGAAAGGATATATTAATCACTGGAGACTTCAATTCACATCATGTGGCCTGGGGTTTTAAAACAGATTTAAGCGGAAAACGCTTGTGGGAATGGGCTATTGACAAGAATTTATCTTCTTTAAATTCGCAATCTGCTACTTTTGTCCGAGGTCTCTCTAAATCTGTAATTGACTTGACATTTTCAAGCTCATCTTTAAATATATGTTCGTGGCAAACTTTAGACTGTGCCACTAACAGTGACCACTTGCCTATTAGTTTTGTTTTGAACTTTCCAAGAATACATGTCACCGAAAAGGCCCGCTCACTCCTCAACTATAGAAAATTAGAAAAAAACATGAGGGCTACTTTTGATCACCGCAAGGACATACAAGGTGACATTAGGGCTATGAGTCTGTGTGCAGTGGTAAAAAGATCAGTAAAAGACGCAACGTTTAAACTAGACTCGGCCACAAGAGGTTCCTTTAGTCCATGGTGGACTGAAGAGTGCATGAGGAGCTATAGAAAACGGAAAGCTGCATGAAAACAACTACTGGTCAACCAATGTCCAAAAAATTGGTGTGATTATAAATTCGCAGCAGCAGACTTCAAACGCACAGTAAGTACAGCAAAAGATGGTTATAATATGAAACGACATGAGTATCTTTCTAGGGCTAAAAACAAAAAAGCGCTCTCCAGATTTTTAAGATCTCAAAAGATGTTACCACCCGCTGAAAACATTGACTCTTCTGTTCTTTCCCCCCATGAGCTCTCTCATTTAGTAGAAAATATTGCGAAAAGGCTCCAAGATAGATTTATGTCAACTATACCACTGCACATCGAGAACCCAATGGCAGGCGAGGATTTCGAGGAGGTTACTTTAGATGAGCTGGCAGAGATAATAAGGCACTTATCTCCTTCGGCACCTGGACCAGACGGGGTAACAAATGCAATGATAAAAGTAATATTCGAGATTTGTCCAACTGAAGTACTTAATATGGTGAATTTTACATTGACAAAAGCTTGGATACCTGCGGAATGGAGGCTGTCTAAAGTGATTCCACTTCTTAAAAAGCAGGAAAAAGGATTCGCCTTGGACAATGTAAGGCCGATATCACTCACGTCAAATCTGGTTAAGCTAATTGAAAGAGTTTCGAATGCCCGGGTAATAAAATATATTAATAATAACGCAATATTAAACCCCAGTCAAATCGGTTTTAGATCTGGTTGCTCAATATGGTGTGCGCATGTTGATTTAGAGAGCCGAATACAACTGGCTCGGCGTCGGCGCCAATACTGTGCTTTAGTTACTCTAGATTTGGCTAAAGCGTGCGACAGGGTTGAGCATTCAATTTTATTAAAACAGATGAAATATCACCACTTTCCCAACTACATCACTGCGTGGGTGTCGGAGTTTTTAAGAGGGAGAGAGTATTACTGCTTTAAAGCAGTAATACTCTCGAATAGATATTCGAATAGAATACTCTCGAATAGATACTCTCGAATAGAATAGGTACTCATCGAATAGATATAAGCAGACACGTGGCGTACCACAGGGGGCTGTCCTGTCGCCAGTTTTATTTAACATTTCTTAAGCTCCATTCCATCAACTAAGGATATTCAGTTATATGTGTACGCGGACGATATTGCTTTCTTTGCAAGTAATACCGACCTTCAGTCGTTATACCAGAGTCTACAAAATTATCTCAATATGACAGAAAAATGGCTTAAAAATATTCATATGACCCTGTGCGTAAAGAGAAGTCTGCTTCTTGCATTCTCTTTTCTGCAGCCTATCAACATCTCGTTAATGTACAGTAATGAGCTCATTCCGCAGGCGAATTCCCTTAAATATTTGGGCATCATATATAATGACACATTAAATTGGAGAAGTCACATTAATGATGTGTACTCCAAGGCAACACGGGCCATGGTGTGGCTACGGAAGCTTGCAAACTGTAAAGCGGGTTTAAGTAGAGATGTGCTAACAATGATATATAAACTTTATGTGCGGCCCACCATGGAATTCGGATGTGTATTATTTTCTGGCAGCGCAGCTTATAAAATGAGACCCCTAATACTGCTGGAAAGACAAGCGTTGCGTTTGTGTCTGGGTCTACCAAAGTTTGTTGCAAATAACGTGTTGTATATGGAAGCTCGCCTACGTTCTCTGCTAAATAGGTTTAAAATTCTTACTGTGCAAGCATTCTTAAAGATATACAGTTCACAACAAAGACTCTCATTTTACGCTTTCATTCAAGAACCGACTTCATTTTTTGAAACCCATTGGTCGCGACTACACACCCCGCAAATAGTATTTGCACAAGCGCTACTAAAGCAACTGAATGTAAAAATTAGACATATTGGTCCAATACACCACCTAAAGTCAATGCTTAGCATACAATTCGATGATATATTTCCTCATAACGCGAAACAATTGGCATATAGGTATTTAAATGACCAGTTAGCAGATTATCTAGCTCACCTAGAGATAAGCAATATCATAGCGACTGATGCATCTGTGTCAAAAAAAAAGGCTGGGGTTGGCATCTTCTCTCCTTCTTTAGACTGGTCCTTTTCAATTCGACTCCCAGATTATACCCCGGTATTCATTGCAGAATTATTGGCCATTGTTCTTGCCCTACGCAAATTACCCTCAAGCGAATCATAAGCAGTTATCATTAAAGATTCGTTATCAGTTTGTAATGCACTTTCTGCGGCAGTAAATTCAGAGCTGATGAATACGTTTCGGCATTTAGTACCGAAAAACGTAAAAAACTGCATTTGCTATGGGTACCAGGCCACCGCGGATTATATTTGAACGAAATGGCGGACTCTTTAGCAGCAGTATCCCTGGGTGGGCCCACCATCCCAGTTTTGCCAGATACGGCTTACGTAACCGCGCTAAGGTTCCGAAATGCTTGCCTGCAATGGGGAAAAGGTAATTTGGATAAATTCAAAGATTTCGAGCATTTGAGCTATTGCTGGAATAAACAGTGGTGTGTATCTCGCCAGTTTGAGGTCACTTATACCAGATTGCGCTGTGCGGTTCCACAACTAAATTATTACCTTAAAAAAGCTCGGCTCAAGGCGTCACCGCTATGCATTTGGTGCAACGAAATTGAAACAATTGAACATTTCTTTTTATTCTGTCATCGTTATTCTTATCAGAGAAAAAGATTTTTAGTAGCCCCATTACAAAAGCTAGGAATACAAGTAAATATACCAGTAATTTTATCAATTTGCGGAACTTCATTTGGTTACTGCCACAGGGATGTATGCTTCGCTGTGTTTGATTACATCAACGCAACTAAAAGATTACCATGCTAGTGAACCCCTACCTTTTCAGATCTTTAGTTTATAATTCGTAGTTATGTCTTTCAAAAACAAAAGATGGTTTGACCGCTTGCTCAGTGAACATTTTGTTTTTTGGTAGTATTATTTTTAGCTACTTTTTCAGATTGGCTTCATTTTCATTTTAGTTTCATTTAAGTATCCTGCCGCCCGGTTCTTGGCCCATCCCCCTTAGTGGGTAAGCGCCATTCATCAGAGGTCATCAGCATCAGCATCAGCAAGTGGGTGACATGACTACGAGTGGGGGCTAGCTGGAAGAGCACAGGTTGTCACGAGTTAGCATTGCAGGTAGAAGTGCCTTCAGGTTGAGGTGCCTTCAGGTTGAGGTGGGGGCGGGTTTACAAAAGCCGATTTGGCCCCTGCGCACGAAGCAACTAGAAGTGGCGTAGTGAGGTCTTGCAGACCACCCATCGACAAGCAACGGCTTTGATGGTGCTTTCCCAGGCGTGGACAGTGCTGAGGCCGATGTCGGTACGCAGGTGTCGTGACTTGAGCGGTATTCGAATAAGAGTGGACTTGACCATTTACGTTGGCTGCGGGTAAGTGGCATTGCACACGTTGGGTTGAGGTGAATTATGTCTGCGGCTTGTGGAAGGGCGTGCCTTCATTCCAGTTACATTCCAGCTGGCGCACGGTATCCGTCAAGAGCTCTGTAGGAGGCGTGTCGTGGTATCCAGCAGGTGTGTATTCTGAAGGAGAGTCAGTGGGCGTACCCTTGACTTGTAGAATCACCTTCAGTAGTCGGCGCACGCGGGTTCGTGCGCAGGTTGGTGTGGTAGATGGTCGCCTGAACGGCAGGCGTGAGATGCGCGGTCTGCTGTGACATAAGCGGAGCAGGAACGTCGTCCCCAGGATCGTCAGGCATAGTCACAATGTCTCGGAAGTTTGGCTGTGGTTGCCAGTTTGTGACTTTACCTTTGGCTGCAGGAGACTGCCAGGGCGAGGATGATCGCTGTTGGCAGGACGCGCAGAGCATTGAAGTGTGTGGAGAGGTGCTTTCGGACATCGTCGACGCTGAAGCCTCAGCAACCAGAGTACGAATAGCGGGCGTGACTATGTCCGTAGTCGTGGTAGACACCTGACGCGTCATAGGTGTTGTGAGCTGTAGAGGTCGGCCAAGACGCGTGGATGGCAAGCATGCCTACAGTATCGTCAGCCAAGGTCGATGAAAAAACGCACCTCGTGGCTTACAGGTCACATGCTATACGAATGTCCTGAACATCGTCGGATGGGCAGTCGGACGTAGGACTCACGTTGCTAGTGGCCGGACGAGAGGTTGTAAGAGCAGTAGCCAGGGAAGCGAAGTCATGGTTAATTTGATTGATATGTGGGGTTTAACGTCCCAGAACCGCCATGTGATTATGAGAGATGCCGTAGTGGAGGGCTCCGGAAATTTCGATCACCTGGGGATCTTTTACGTGCACTGAAATATGAGCACACAGGCCTACAGAATTTTCGCCTTCCTTCCCATTCTCGCCTGGCAGCGAGATGACGCAGCTCTACTGGAAGGGCGTCGAGAAGAATGGCGTGCAGCAGCGGCTGGTCCTTGACGCCATTCACCGCATGAGCGGCGTCGAGCTGCATAAACCATACCTTGGGGTATAGGTCGATTAGAACAGCGGCACTGGCGGGCAGAGTCACGGGAACATGACAGCCGATGGCTCGACGAAAGTTGCGTTCTCCAGGTCAACACTGTAGCGGCGAGTAAAGAGACATGAGACGACATCTCACGTGTCTTTCGCTATTAATACGTGCGAAATTTGTCCATGGAGGGTGACGCTGTGTTCTGGGACCAGCCCGTGCGCAGCATCGGATATCACCTGGCTGCCGCCGGTAGTCGGTGATGTTGATGGACAGCCACTGTCCACGCACGACAGACGAACGGACATCGTCAGCATCGTACCACCATGCTTTGCTGGCTAGGAACAACTATATGACCAAGAAGGCTACTTAAGTGAGCAGCAGTTTGCCAGCGTGGGATTTGGAACCGGCACCTTCGCTGACAGGCGACTCACGCCTTCGTTGCTTGTGCAGGTTTGTCTAAATTGTCCGTTTATAACTCGTAAATTTCTACTAGTTGTGCCGGCTCCACCCACTCTGGCAAGTGTGTTGTTGCCTTGTTACAAGCAGGTCTATGGGAGAGGTAGAAAAAGTTGTTCTATTTTCTTAAACAAAGTTATTTGTCTTGTGTTAATGTTGTTGCTATCAGGTGATGTTGAGCTAAATCCTGGCCCTCGTGACACAGGTAACTTGCTGAAAAACATCCAGGATGGCCAAACTGCCATTTTGAGTAAACTAGACTTCATCGAAGCAATATCTATGAAACATAAAACTTTAATGACAGAAATGAGCAAAAACTCAAATGGCACTCAACGACAATTGCAAAATGTTAATAAATTAGTCGCCGAACAAGCCGATGTAATTAAATATCTTTTAGATAAAGTCGAGAAATTAGAACTGAAGTTTGTGAATTTAGAAAATCAAAGCTGCTGAAGATAGATTGTATTCTGCGGTGTAGAAGATAATAATTAGTTTCAAACGAGGGACAAAATGGAGCTGTTGATTAATGATATTTGTAAATCTTATTTGACCATTGAGCTTAAATGCGTTGAAAAGGCTCATGTTATGAGAGCAAAGCAAAACGGCCAAACATAGTAAGTCTTTCATCTTTAAGGAAAATAATTAATTCTGTCAAACACCAGGAAACTTGAAGGGACGGCGTACCGTATTAACGAATATTACTCACCAAAAACGCATGCTATCAGGAAAAAGCTATGGCAATATGCTAACGTTAAGAAGGCCGACAAAAAATAAAGTTAAACTGAGCTGAGTTTTGATAAGCTCATCGTGAATGGTACAGCGCTTCATTAGGATATTGACAAGGAAGAGGTTGTCCCGTTTTCGCAAATATGACGAATAAATAAAAGTAAAATTCAAAAACACAAAGGTCTTGTTGTCTTATTTGTTAAATGCAGAAGTGTAACAAATGAAGTAGAACAGCTTGTTGGATTGCCCCGCCGCGGTGGTGTAGTGGCTAAGGTACTCGGCTGCTGACCCGCAGGTCGCGGGTTCAAATCCCGGCTGCGGCGGCTGCATTTCCGATGGAGGCGGAAATGCCGTAGGCCCGTGTGCTCAGATTTGGGTGCACGTTAAAGAACCCCAGGTGGTCAAAATTTCCGGAGCCCTTCACTACGGCGTCTCTCATAATCATATGGTGGTTTTGGGACGTTAAACCCCACAAATCAATCAAACAGCTTGTTGGATTGATAGAATCAGTGGAAGCAGATATTCTAATGGGCACTGAATCTTGGCTCAAACCAACTGTTGAAGATAGCGAAGTGTTTCCACAAGATTACGCAGTTGTCGTAAAAATCGGCTGAGCCCCGCAGGGGGCATTTTTCTGCTTGTTCATACGACACTGCAGTCTAGCGCTCTAGATATCGACCACAAGGCTATTGAAACAATCCGGTGTAAAATTGTGTTGCCTAACAACTCTAGTTTGATTGTTTGCTTGGTTTACCGTGCGCCGAACTCTGATCCGAGCGTAGTTTGTGCCTTGTCTGAGATTATCTCAGAAGTGTTTGGTGAAGCGATGTTGTTCGATGGTGATTTTGATCTGCTTGATTTGTCTTGGCAGGATGATTATTGTAACATTGTTGCTCATTGTGCTGCGAAAGTGAAAAAGGTGGTAGACACATATGGTCTAGTACAATACGTAAGAGAACACACACGTGAAGGTAATATCATAGATTTGTTGTTTTCAAGCTCACCTAATGTTGTAAGCTCTACAATAGTCGTGCCAGGAATTAGCAATCATTCGGCTGTTGTTCAAACCAGCAAAATCAAAATTCGACGATTCTGTTCTTGTGAAATTAGGAAGATAATTTTTTATAATAAAGGAAGTTATGAAGGTATCAACCAAAAACTTCTTCAATACCTGCCAACTTTTGTATACATAGTGAACGATTGTAATATTCATGAACTGTGGAATACGTTCAAAGTGAAATTGAGTGAGCTTGTGAACGAGCATGTACCAAACGTACATTCTTTAAAACTTCAAAACAGAAAAAACCATGGGTTACATCATCCATTATACGAATTATACAAAAAAGAGAACGGATTTTTGAGCAGTACAAGAAAACGAAGAGCAAGGCTTATTATGAGAGATTGGCACAAATACCGCTTTATTACAAGTTATCTACTACGATCGCAAATGAAAATTTTTCAAGGAACTAAATGAAAGGTTGAAAACCAATCCTAAGCTTTTTTTGGACGTATTTAAAGGGGTGCGGATCAAGTGATCTGGGCATTCCAGAAATCGTTTGCAATAACCAAGTTGTCGCGGATGATGAAGCAAAGGCAACGTATCTAAATGACTTCTTCCATTCACTATTTATTCCATCGAAACCCGACACTATCACGACAGCTGCTAGCAATGTGCCGCCTATGACGCAGGTGGAACTCAGTGTGTCCGGTATCAAAAAGTTGTTGGAGCCATTGGACGAAATCAAGGCGGTTAGCCCTGATGATGTTTTACCTCGCGTATTAAAGCACTGTGCTGCGACCATGCCCATTTATGTTTTCGTTATCTTTACGCAGTCGCTTCGTGCCAGTGAATCGCCTTACGACCGGAAGATAGCACACGTTGTGCCAATTCGTAAAGGGGGTTCGAAAAAAGATGTACAGAATTATAGGCCTGTCCCCCTGACTTGTATTGTATGCAAACTAATGGAATAAATAATTTACTCAGCTATAATGAGTCCCCTCACGGAGAACAATGCCCTAACTAAAGAACAGCATCGTTTCCGCAAGGGCCTGCACTACACAACTTGTAAAATTATATCGCGATTTAGGATGGGAAATTTATGCTGAGGGCCAGATAGATTGTTTGTTTTTAGACTTTCGAAAAGCTTTCGACACGGTTACGCATGCACTTCTTATTTAAAAGCTACGGCAAATCGGCATACATAGAGATGTCATCAAATGGATTGAAAACTTCTTATCAGAGCGCAGCCAGTGTGTTAATCTTAATGACAAGAAATCCAGTTACGTAAATGTCACCTCAGGAGTCCCACAGGGCTTTGTATTGGGACCTACATTATTTTTGATATACTTAAATGATATAAATTTAGGTATTGCATCCTTCTTGCAACTGTTCGCAGATGACTGCGTGGCGTACCAAAGTATATCTTGCGATGAAGCTGTGACAGCACAACAGGGAGGCTTGAACAGAATATATGATTGGCGTAAAGAGGAGAACATGTGTTTAAGTGCGAAAAAGTGCAATTGTATGTGTTTTCCTAGAAAGAAAAACGGCTGATAAATAACTATTCTATAAATAAGGAGTTCTTTACCACAGTTATTGTCTCTAAGTGCCTAGGCAGAATGTTTTCTGCTGATTGTTCATGAAATGCGCACATCAGTGAGATAGTTGGTAAGGCTGGATGGGAGCGGAACTTTGTTCAACAAAACCTAAGATGTCGTGAACTAGAATGTGTAAGACCAATATTGGAGCACGCCTGCCAACTATGAGATCCACCAGATGCCAGCGTCACTTCTCAGATAGGAGGTATTTAAAACAGAGCAGCCAGGTACATCCTGGGCAGGTATCGTAAAACGGACGGTGTCACAATGATGAAGCGGGAATTCATTTGGGCATTGTTGTCTTCACGACGACGGAAGTTTAGGCTGAAACAGTTTTTTTTTCAAATGTAGAACAACAAGGTAGGCATAAACAAGGATAATTATATAAGTCCTCCATTTTATGTTTTTATGCAATATGATCACAAACACAAAAGCCGTGAATACCGGCCAGGACGTACATGTTTCCGAATTCCTTTTTTTCTGAAGTGTGTAGCCGAATGGGACAAGCTTGCTGAAAAAACTATATGTTGTGCAAATGAAGACCTATTTATATCTCTGTTCTAACTCCCGCCCTCCTTGCTGCTACGCCCAAGGGCGAGGCGGGGTAATTCTTGAATAATAAAATATACGAGCACCTGGGGTAGTTTGGTTTAAGTATAGAAGCATAAAAGTGGGATTTGAGTAATGCTAGAGAAAGCAGGAGGCAAATACGATTTGGAAAACGCGTAATAGTTGCTTAGAAAAAGGAAGAAAAGAGTCGTCAATTGAATTTGCGCAGAAGCAATGGAACACGCATAAGGTACCACACAAAGTGTTCTTTACATACACTGTAGGAGCGTATGAATCTCCAAGATCTCAAAAACAATTGTGTGTGAAGCCGCCTTTTATGTGACTTTGTCATTTGAAAATTGAAGGGTAAATTATCGTAGTAGGAAATATTCGAATGCCATAGGAAGGAAACCTATACCGACCTGCTGACGGTCAGCGGTATTTGCCAGTCAGTCATGAAGCTTCGCTTCCAGATCGAGTCGGTAGACCCTCTCAGAAACAGCGACGGTGCCTCCACGTCTCACACTTTGCAAGTGCAAGGTTTCGTGTTTGCCTTTCTGCTTAGCATCCGGGTGTTGTGCTGTAAAAACAGAACCTCTTCGTAACGATGATGGTGTAATCTGTGCCACGCGCAACCCTAAATGGAATAGAAAACGTTTTGCTACAATGTAACAACTTTGGCATCATGTCAGTGAGATATGTTTCTGAACAAGAGTGTAGATAAACACGACATGTACTTGTCAAATGGATGGGAGCCACAGAAGCAATTTAAGGCACTTCTGTTAATGTCCACAATGTGCAAAATTATTAGGAGTAGATTTGCATAAACTAATTTGAGCTTGTTCAGATTTCGCGGGAGGAAGTTTGAATAACATAAGCCACTCCTGCTCTTCCAAGGAGCCAGACAGTTATTTAAACACTTTTCCGCCCGAAACACATGTTAACTAATCGAAGCACTATAATGAAATTTACCAGCCTTATAGAATAATGCAGTTCCAGCCTCTTACCTTCCTCTTTGTTCTTTTGCACCGTCGTTCCCCTTCTGAAGCACAGGAACACATAGGTCCTCTTCCTGTCTCTCCTCTACCTTTTCCTATCTGAATTCTTCTTGTTATAGTAATGTACTGCTGAGCACTTCAAGTGCAGTCTATAGTGTCTTACACCAAATTGTTTCAAAGCATTTTGCAGACTAGTTTTTGTGTGTGCACAAAATTTGTTTTTTTTGCACTTGTTATCAATTTGTTCTGTCATTCGGGTGTTAGTTTGCAGAGACTTGAGAAAACACACATCTGAAATGCAGTTTCTATAAGTGTTGGAGTATAGGAAATAAGCGAATAAGCAAACGTTCATCTCAAAGTACAGTGACAAAATAACGTGATTGGGCAAATAGAATAAGCAATTTGGTGACGCAGACCGGAGTTGACTGTTTATTGCAGCGCTAATAGATCCTGTGTCTTGTCTGCATTACCGCTAAAATGCACAAAGCATATTTTCAAAAATAACTGCATGTGACTTCTTACACATTTTTCAATGCTTCAAAACCTCACAAAGTAGCAAACGACGAAAGATGCTGGGCTTGTACGAAGTTGTACTAAAACAGCTACTTGTCTTGCGCCTTTCATTTTTGATAATTTTTTAACAAAAATATTCATAAAAAAAAGGTTTTACAATTCGCCCAGCTTCCTGCTTTACGCATTTGACTGATTATCGAAAGTGTTTGCCTCGTTCCTTATTGAAATTCGGTATAGTAAATGTTTGTGCCTTTATGACGGCATCAGCCGTTCTTTCTCGCTAAGGTAATGAAATCCAGAACACTAAATAGAATAATTAGACATGCACAACATATATGTAATGCGCTCGAACATAAGATGTTAACAGACAGTATAATCCGAGAAAATACTGGAGTCACAATGCTCGAGCTCAAGGTTTGGCAAGCAAAATGTCTTTACATGTACACATAGAAAGTCTGATGTCCTGTACGGCTGAACATACACAGCAAAACTCAACATGCTAATAATTAGGCTCTAAACCCACGATGTTAATATTATAAAGCTTTCAAGATATACCCAGAACAATGTTAAGCATCTCGCCTTCAAGATATAATGTACCTTAATATTCACATGAAGTATTTGTTTCTTCGAATAGCGTATTATGTGAAAGGCTGTTTTTTCGCGATCATCTTCGCCTTGTGCTGGAGGCCACTTGTGGGCCGAAGTCATTTTTGCGTCGTACGAAAAAAATACAACGTGAGCCGAAGCGTGCTGCTGATTTGTTTAATTCCTTTTCCTTTATTATTATCTTAGGCAGGAAAGAGCAAGGCGGTGAACCTAAATTTCACTCCCCTAACAGCACTTAGCTTTTCTTAATGTGCGTATGTTGTACAAAAGCTTTTTTTTGTATGTGTGAAACACTCTTTTAACGCTTCCTAAAGGACTCATGCAGCGTCGTTTGCAAATCGATTGTTTTCACTTATAATTTTTCTGGTGAGCTGGCTTCTTAAAGCCGTAAAACAAAAAAAGAAACACTAGATTCCACATCATTTCGCCTTAGATGTTTCTCAATGCGAAAACAATCTTTGTAGTTTTCTAGTCTTCATTCGATTTAGTGGTTCTCCCCTACCTACCTTTGAAAACTATCCGCACCTTACATGCCCTATCACTGCTTCCGTGATTAGCCCTTGACTAAGCGACTATGTCATGTAACGTCACAGAGAGGTCACACATTTTGGCTATCTGTGACTCCCGAAGACTTCACATAGGGACGTAATCACGTGACAATGATTTTCATATCACCCGTGTTAACGAAGCTGATGATCATTTTTTGCTTTTGAGCTAAGACTTTTGTCTATCTTATAATTGTTTTTCTTTAGCTCCGTCAAATCCGTGTATCTGCACGGAACAGCGCAGATAATGATGCCTTGTTTTAAGCGAGCATCATTTAAGCAATCCTGTTGACCTTTCCGTTGCCCTGCATTGTAATGTCACCTGATGCTAGCTAAAATACGATTGTATGACCCGGTGCTGCTGTAAAGTTCACATCTCCACCAATATAATTAAACTATTCGTTTTTCCCCTGACGCACTCGTGCATTTTTCCCACTCGAAGTATTAATTTGCTGTGAATGCGAATGTCAGCATTCGTGTCAGTTTTCCGGAAAAATCATTAGGTAGGACCTGGAGTTTACATGTTGGTGGGCCACGATATCACAGTTTATGCGGTCTCTTCTGACCAAGTTGTGCGCTATATTCTATGTGTTTGTGTTCGAATGGCTCAACTTGCGTGGCCTGTAATGTAAATGTAGACATTTTGCATTGTTACAAAGCGCGCCTCCGATGACGTTACGAAGGGCGCCACGAAATCTCACCGCTGCTCTCACTGTTACGAAAGACGGCGACGCCAACACGGTCCCGAAGGCGCCACTGCTTCGAACTCCGCCGGCAAGGTCACCAGCCGTTTGGTAGCGTAGGTTTCTCAGCTCACGACTGCTTCTGCGCACAGCTGATAGACGAGCGGACGAGACGACGGTGAGTTAAACAAGGTTTATGTACAGCATATATACAGAGGCGTTACAAATTAGGCACTGGGGCTGACAGCTTAGAGACTCGGACAGCCGAGCTCTCTCCTCTGACACATAGGTCTACTCTCGTGACGTGCCGCAGGGCTTTTTTTATATGCACCGGGAGAATTCTTTCAGTAACCAAATGTCCAACCAGAAGCGCCGCTGGCCGTGAGGTCAGAATCCTCCAATGGGGTCACCACTGGGCCGCGTTATTCTCATCGAATCTGGAGCCGCTGCGCTGCACGTGGCTGCACCCAAGGACGAATGACGTCGCCACGCATTGCGTCAGACTCGTCAGACAGGAAGGCGCCGATTGCTTGCTCGATAGGCTCGCTGGCTGAGGTGACTCACTGTGCGTGCGCGGCAGAGAGGCACCATCGCGTGATGACGCCGTTGAGTTGTTCGCGTCAGGTGGGCTCACGTGCTGGTCTTGAAACAGATTGCCTTTTTCATAGGCACGGACGTTCGGTGTGGACTCGCAGGCATAACAGCATGCAGGATGCAAAGTACAGGACACTAAGAGAGCAACCATATTATTGTGTAGAATCGCCCATCTTCACTGCATCGAAACTTACGAGGCTTAGTGTGAACTTCATTTTTAAATGCTAAGCATTTCTTAGCGAACTTCAGTGAATTCGAGCATTATCTATCTATCTATCTATCTATCTATCTATCTATCTATCTATCTATCTATCTATCTATCTATCTATCTATCTATCTATCTATCTATCTATCTATCTATCTATCTATCTATCTATCTATCTGTCTGTCTATCTATCTATCTATCTATCTATCTATCTATCTATCTATCTATCTATCTATCTATCTATCTATCTATCTATCTATCTATCTATCTGTCTGGTCGCCTATGACTTTTAGCTTGCCTGGCCGTTTCGATAATGATATCGATACCAAACTTGGTAGGGGTTAACATGACTGTGTGGAGAACATATTTGACTAGTCATGACATTAAAATCATGACATGTGACATTAAAATCATGACATGTATATTATGAATGTCATGATTTACACGATCCTGCAGCTCTTGCGGTGGTTTCGTTCACATGTCATGTTTCAAAACTGGTATAGTATGACATGATTACATGGCGAACACAAGCGACAGACCCTATCATGAAAGTCATGAAATGTGTGTCACGTAACAACATGACTACATGCCACACTCATGATGTGATGGCGGCCGTTTCGCCAGCTTCGCTTATACCAAATTTGGTATTACGGGAAGTGAATGGATGACGAAGCTATTATAGTGGTGCATACATGATAACCAAGAGACGCGTGTCATGTAACAACATGACTACATGCTACGCTTATGATGTGCTCCGGACCATTTCGATAGCTTCACATGTACCAAACTCGGTATTTCGCGACGCGAACGGACGACATAGGTAAATGACACATCCAAACATTATAATCACGACATGCGTGTCATGTAACAACTTGACTACATGCCACACTCATGATGCGTTTACGGCCGTTTTGCTAGCTTCATATATGCCAAATGTGGTGTTACGTGACGCCAATGGATGACAAAGGTATGTCACTGGTGCAAACATGATAATCGTGACATGCGTGTCATGTGAGAACATGACTACATGTCACAGTCAAAGCGCCAATACATTTCGACGGGACGTGGTGCGGTGCTCACCGGCGTTCATTTGGTCGCGTCACACCAGGCGCCGGTCCTGGCATTTCTCGCAGACGCGTGCTGCGCTGCGTTGCTCGGACGCATGCCTGTTGGAGCGCGTCCAACGTCCCTCCATCACGACGAGACGGAGACGCAGTGTTGTACGGGTAATGAATCGGCGCAAATTTCGCACCTGTTGCCATCGGGCCACGCCGATGGACGCTGGCTTGATCAAATGCTCCGATGAAGTGTTCGAAAGTATGAGCGACCTGCTAGTTGTGTCACGGTATTAGTGGTCATTTAGCATGCAGTCTGTATGACATAACCTTACGAACAGCTGTAGATACAACAGCAGCACTAACATCTCAGATGAATCTCTATTTTACCCCAACTAAATCAGAGTTACTCCTTCTACCAACCCATCGTCGGAACAAACACGTTCCAATGATCGAAGTTCACATAAATGGGTGCCTCATTCCTAGAGTATCACGCATTCGTGTGCTAGGTTTATTTATCCAAAACAACCGACTTAATACGCCCACACTCGAAGCTTTACGCAATACCGTTGAAAACACTCTAAGAATGATAAGAAGAATCTCAGAGAAAAATGGAGGGCTCCTAGAGTCAGAGTTACTTCTTGGTATACAAGCTTTTGTGATTAGTAAAATCAAATATACCCTTCCTTACCTTCACCTTAAATTAGCAGAGAAGGAATCGGTCATCACTCTCCTCCACAGAGTTTACAAATACGCGCTAGGCATTGCAATCAATACCACTAATGCACTACTCTACCAGACAGGAGTCATAAATGCCCTATGTGAAATCCGTGAAGCCCATTTAATAGCTCAATACGCAAGGCTCGCGACCACTAGCGCAGGTCGCCACATTTTATCGTCTACCCGAATTAACCTCACCTCACTCACCAATGCTAAACCCAACATTCCCCAAAACATACACAAACAATTACTCATACCACGCCTTCCTAAAAACATGCATCCAACATATCATACTAAGCGCCGAATCCGAAGAGCAAAAGCTCTTCAAAAAAATTGCATGGAGCCAATGACGTGCTCTATGTCGATGCGGCAGAATACCCATCCTCCTCATCATATGCCCTCTCTGCTGTCGACTATAACGGCAAGGCGCTCACAACGGCATCCGTCACTGTCATCTCTTCGGAGGAGGCAGAGGAGGCTGCCATCGCTTTAGGTCTATTCATCCCCAATATCACTACGATTGTAAGTGACTCGAAAACTGCCATACGCAACTTCAGCGCAGGTCGCATCTCATCAATTGCCCTTTCAATTCTTAAGAAACATCCTCCCACGCAAGACGTTGCTCTCATATGGACGCCCGTGCATGCGGGGTTGAGTGGCAATGAGGCGGCTCATACCTGTGCTCGAGGAATGACCGGCCGAGCGCAGGCCTCTGATGGCGCCTTGGACCACGCGGCCTTTTTCAGCGCGAGAGATCATCTTTTGACCTTCCACGATATAACAAATCTCCACCGCGTACAGCGCACTATATACCCCCTACCCTTACATCATGGAGCTTCGCGCTACCATGAAATACTATGGCGCCAGGTACAGACTCGTACGTTTCCTACCCCATATTTTCGCCATCCTATACACGCTGCGATATACCTCACCCCTTCGTGCATTTTCTGTCAACAAAGAGCTAACCTAGACCATATCATATGGGGGTGTACTCGAAACCCACCACCCAATTCTCTACACATTAATAGTAAATAGCAGTGGGAGGCTGCTATATGCAGCTCGGCGCCCGAGGTCCAGGACCAGATCTTGGATTGGGCCAAGAAAGTAGCGAAGACCTACGCTGGGTAGGCTCATCTGACACTCTACCATCGCACCTTTCCCTCTTGGGATGAATAAAGCTTTTCTCCTCCTCCTCCTGTATGACATCTAAAAATTAAAAAGAAAATTGGCAGATCCCACGAACAGTAGGAATCGATGATATGCGAAGCCGGAATGAGAAATGTTGAAATCTCGCTTTAAAATCTGCCCAATATTACAAGGTGGAGGTAAATGATGCCTTACATACCTTCCGCGTCATGATTATTATGTTTGAATGTGTCATTTACCTTCGTCATTTATGCATGTCACGTGATATCAAATTTAGCATATGTGGAGCTAGCGAAACGACCGCTAGAACGTTATGAGCAGGGAATGTTGTCACGTTCCTACATTACACGCGTGTCAGGATTATCATGCTTGCACCAGTCATATATTTCGTGATCTATTGAGATCACGTAACATCAAATTTGGTACTTGTGGAGCTAGCAAAACGGCGGCGAGCGCAACATGAAGAGCCCAAAATACTCCAATGTAGCGTTGACGTGCGCACACGCTATACTCCGTTTCATACATCATGTGCAACGCTGTCAAAGCTAGTGCTCTTGTTTGCACTGTGTACTGCCGTGACCAAAAAGTAGTGCGTCGCTTGGGGTGTACGAGAATCAATAAATGCTTCTCGGGAAACTTCTAAGCATACATATTTGTCATCAGGTTAAAAAACAAATGCCCGTGTTGTCGGATAAACAATCCAAATATGCGAGTTGGTAATTTATGTTTGTCGCTTTCGTATCAGGTTTTCGCTCTCCGCGCGACCCGCGCCTCCGTTTTTTTTACATGTTGTGGCACCTTCGAAAAAATGGCGTCCAGCTCTGCGTCCTCGACCACCTCTCCTGCGCGAATGTTTTTGAAGCTTCGCACATCAAAGCTGTCAAAGCACGCCAAGCAAGTAATTGCAAATGTGTACGCCCGTACCAGGATGCGTTTCCCGGAGAAATCTGTGCGGGAAGTGCTGAGTGTTGTGGGCGAGGACACTGGAATATCTCCCCGTACCGTGGCGAAATTGAAGGCGGAGCGTCTGCGTGGGCCTTTGGTGTCACCGAAAAAACGAGCTCGCGAGGTGAAGATTTCGAGCTCGCGAACCGTCAAACATGACAGCTTGACAATCCATGCCATCTGTCTGAAAGTGCACAGCATGTACGCCAAGAGGGAGATCCCAACACTGGACAGTGTGATAGGGGCTGTCAACGAAGACGACGACTTGCCGAACTTCACGAAAACCACCTTGTGGAGTCTAATGAAGAACATCGGCTTCACCTTTGCTAAGAGAAAACGGAATCTTGCGCTAATCGAGCGCAGTGACATCATTGCCTGGCGTCGCAGGTACTTGCGGGCGATCAAGAAATTCCGAGGACAGGGCAGGTGGGAACCGTTATTTTCATATTTCCTTACGCAGCACATGTAGATTGCCTTGATATAACACTTGATGTTAGCATTGCAACTTTATAATGGTAATGGGGAGTATTACATCTGAATTACAACCTGGAAAAAAGAAAACGGTTAAGCAAGGTAATTGCTTGCGGGTCGCATTTCACGACTTTTGTTTTGTTGGGGGGGGGGTATTTGCCTCAATCGGTGAGAGTTATTCGCTAAATCTCCGCCATTTGGTGCGGTAAGCGCTCATTCCCATGAAAGATGCGAGTTACTGGCAGCATTGTTGGGAATTTTGGTGTCTATTTTTGTTTCCATTCGGGCAAAATGATAGCGACGGCCAATGAATTCTTACCGAATACCGCATGTGTGACATGTGAACTTGCCATGAATCAGAACTGACAGTCAAATGCCACCTACGTGCCGAAATAAATCCCGGCTAAAAAAAGCACTGACGCCGACCGTTTTTTTCCTCAATTGACGCTAAGCAGCTGTTTACGAAAGAGCAGTCAGCATATGAGGGGGTAACGAAGAAAATAGAATATGCATCTGAATGCTTTTTGTACTTTTTGCTCAAGTTGTCCTTTGCAGTATTTTCGACTATGGTCATGCCAAGACTCAAGCTACTGTTGTGGGTATGTTTACTTGTGTGCGCTAACTTGTGCGCTCGTTCGTTTTGCTTTGTACAGGTGCATCATCTACTTGGATGAAACATGGGTCAACGCAGGGCACACGAAGGAGTACGCTTGGCAGGACACGACTGTGAAGTCATCGTAAGATGCCTTCCTCAAAGGTCTGACGACAGGATTGGCTGCACCCTCGGGCAAAGGGGCCCGTTTGATCCTCGTACATGCTGGCAGCAGTGCAACTGGTTTCATCGAAGGAGCTGCTGACTACTTCCGAGCAAAAAAGGGGGGCAGCGCTGACTACCACTCTGAGATGGATGGCAGATACTTTGAGGAGTGGTTCATCAACAAGCTTTTGCCAAACATTCCGCCTAATAGCGTTATTGTCATGGACAATGCGCCATACCATAGCGTAGCTCTTGAGAAAGCACCTACCAAGTCGACGCGCAAAGCTGATATTCAGCTTTGGCTCACAAAGAAAGGTGTTCCGTGGTCAGAGGACATGGTGAGAGCTGAACTGCTGGAACTTTCCCAAAAGGTCAACACACCCAGTATTGCGTACCGCATCGACACTCTGGCGGCTACCTACGGCCATGAAGTGCTTCGTGTACCACCATACCACTGCGAGTTCAACCCAATCGAGCTTGTTTGGAGCCAGGTAAAGGGGTACATCGCAGCACGGAATACGGGTTTCACTTTGGCTGAAGTAGAGAAGCTTCTGCCAGAAGCACTGGCATCTGTAAAACAGGAAAAGTGGCAAAACTGCTGCGCTCATGTAGAGCAAGTTGAAGCTGAAGCATGGGAACGGGACATGATTGTGGATAGTGAAATCAAACCACTTGTCTTCTGCATTTGTGATTCGTGCAACTCCTCTTCCGATGAGTTAGGGTTCTCAGTTCAGTGATGACGAGTTGAGTGGCATTGAAGAACTTTGCTGACTTTCTAGGAATGTGCGGCCTGTCAGTGGTGGCTTTGTTCACGAGGGTCGACTGGTTGAGCTGGATTGTGGACACCTTTCTAGCGAACCTGCTCGTGCTGCTTCATGCTGAGCTCATTCCCCAAGAAGGCTGTGTAATTATGACAAAGCAAAGAGTGCTTCCTCATCATGTGATTTTGTCTGTTGGGTTTAACATCGCCAAGTGACCCGGGCTAGGAAGGACACTGCACTGTACTGCTCCCTAATAATTACCTTATTTATGTTTTGTTGTGAAGTACAAACGTTCGGAATGGTCACATGACCTCTGTAAAAACTTGGTATAAAAAAGGAAAAAAAAGAAGATGTCGAAACCTACCACGACATCGGCCAGAGGTGCTCTTCTGTAAATAAAGTTTGCGTTTTTTAAACCACAAAAGTGGTCATCCGTTTGGAATATTGGTCCATCGCACGCAATGAGTATTGCCCCTGGATGTATGTATGTATGGAACAAATCTCCAACTTTTTGAACCAGTACAAATTTTTGGGCACTGAATGACCCTATACCATAAAGATTTTCTCAACCGAGAAAAACAGGTCATATCCAGGTTTTTATAAAAAAAAAAACGGTTGACGCATAAATTAGAGTTTAGAGTTTCTGCCGAATAACAGCCTAGCTGAAACTCTCTTTTGAACGATAAAAAAGGAACTCTTACTTGCGGGAAGGAGGATGGGTTGGAATTATACTGAAGAAATAAATCGCGCATAACAATTCACAAAAATGTCGCATATATTAAGACAGTAAACGGGCGAATACCAAGTCTAGGAAATGTTTTATGCGTTTGTGTGCCAAAATCACTATTCCGAGCTACACAAATTTGCTTTCTTCTCTTTTCTCTGAATAACATATCATTCGTTACTCGCACGAAGTGCGTCGGGATACCGCACAGTGCAGTTGAAGGTCGATTCCGCACTGTTTTGCTAAACCTGAACAGGTTTCTCTGCCGGCGGCCCGCTATAATCAATAACCTGCTGAGTGTTTAAAGAGCGGCACAGAAAAGTGGATCATCGGGGCAATGACGAAAACAAAAGTTGAAGGTGAGCACCTGTCGTTAACCCAGCCTCATTGGAGCTGCTGTGCTACCTAATCAATGAATTAACGTCATATTACACGCAGTACTCGCTCACATCAACGAGGTAAACCGACAATGCGGTATAATCGCGACAAAATCGCCATGCTGGTCAAACCTCGGTGCCAGCTCAGCAGGTTCCGGCGCTCACAAGGGAACACGGTATGCTACAAATGAATAGATACGTGCAGTTCACTTCCGCGTGCAAGTAAGTTGAAGTTACTGAAAAAAAAAACAAGATTTCGAATTGAACTCGCAAAAATTATTAAAAAAAATGGCACCACGTGGCTTCGAACCCATGCACTTCAAAACTACAGTGAACTCTTCGGAGCGACGCGTCAGACCACTCGGCTACGAAACTTTTTTTTTGCTTTATTGCCTGTTTACAGGCGCATACATCAAACCACAAGCATAACAAAAACAAGCAGTAACAGTCCGACAGAAACTTAAAATTCCCTCAGTGCTGCCAAGGGCTCCACCCTCGACAACCACTCAGGTAAAACCTCCTGAGTTTTCTGCAGTTCAACATACTTGGCCATACATTCACGGAAATACATTCGTGCAGGCCGTGCATCCTGATCGCGATAGAAACCCGCCATACGGGCCCGCCATAAACAGTGAAGTCCACATAGCATAATCAAATCAAAAGGCATTCCCTCTTCGTCCACTATTGGCAGAAATCTTATACCATATGAATTTAAAGGTAATTCTTTCTGTAACGTCCTTTGAAGTACATCCCAAAAATATACTCCTTCCCAACAATGTAAGAAAACATGGTCAATATTTTCCGGTTTTTTACAGATAAGGCAATTTGTCCCCCAAGGTAAGTAAAAAGCACGGTCTGCTTGAAATGTCCTGACTGATAGTGTACCTGTGTGCAACTTGAAAAAGAAAGACTTCGCGCCAGGAGCCACTTGCATTCTCTTCACTCTTTTAAGCACATCTTTCCCTTCACCTCCGGCATACATGGCACGGTACAGTGGTTCAGGTAAAACAACATCGCATACATCTTTGTACAACTTCTTTCGAGTCACTGAAAACAAATATTCATTGGAAAATCTAACAGATAAAAACCGTACACTTAGAATAACCTCTTTAAGATACCCCCGCACAGCACCGGTCATGTCATGCGTGCTAACCACATATCCAGGTAAAGCCCACGTCAGTCTCATTTGGCACACTGTACGTAAGAAAGGGTCCCTTGTGTAGCGAACAAAAAAGAACCTATTTATGACTTGGCGTATGAAAAGATGTGTTAAACCAAGCCCTCCGTGTTTCACTTTTCGAAACAGATTAGTTCGACTGCATCTCTCCCAGTTCGAAGCCCACACGAACACTGCGAAGATACGATGGAACTTCTGTATGTTTGCCCTTGAACAATGCAATACTTGCATCACATACCAAAGTTTGGAGGCAAAGAAAAGATTACAGACAGTCGCCCTAGCAAACACTGACAGATGATTACCGTTGCATCTATTAGCTTTCGTCCGGATTTCTTTCGCTTGTTCTTGCCAGTAGTTCTCATTATCTTTATAAAATTCCAGTGGCACCCCTAAGTACTTGACAGGTGGGGTCACCCATTTAACATTGGCAAAATAGTCTGGTTTTGATGACCACTCTTCATGCCAGAAACCCAGACACTTTCCCCAGTTTACTAGACTGCCAGTTGCCTTGCCGAACCTTTTAACCACACTGATGGTAGTGGTAACACTATCTTGATCGATACAACAAACAGCCACATCGTCGGCATATGCCAAAATTTTAACTTCGGATTCTTGTAATCTATAGCCACGAATGCAACTGTTTTGAGCTATTGCTAAGCACAAAGATTCTATATATAAACTGAAAAGTAGGGGGCTCAGCGGGCAGCCCTGGCGAACAGAACGCTTTATGTTAATTGTATCTCCTAGCGTCTTATTGATTACCAGTCGGGTTGTGCAGTTCCGGTATGCCATAGATACTCCATCTCTGATTACAAAACCAACGTTGACATGGTCAAGAATGGCAAGCAGAAGGTTGTGGGAAACACAATCAAAAGCTTTCTCAAGATCAATCTGTAGAATGGCTACCCCTACTTGATTGGCATCGCTACACTCGAGCACACAGCGCATCTTGTGTATATTAGTCACAATGGAGCGTCCCATAATCCCACATGTTTGGTGAGGCCCTACTAATTCTTTGATTACCCCTTGAAGTCGCCGTGCTAGTACTTTCATTAAAATTTTGTAATCACAATTAGTGATATCGGTCTATACGAAGAAACTAATTTTAACTTCTCCGAGTGTTCTGTCTTAGGTATCAAAACTGTATGTGCTTCACTAAAGGACCTAGGGAGGACATTAAGTTGATAAGCTTGATTGAAGACATCTGCAAGTACTTGGGATAATTCATTTTTGAACTCCTTATAAAACGAAGCACTAAGCCCGTCCGGCCCTGGAGATTTACCAGGATTCATTTTATCTATAGCCCTTTCTACTTCCGTCGGCGTTATAGATAGCTCTAAAGCTGACTTGGTGTTATCTGACAACTTCGGCATTCTGCTAAGGAACTCCTGCTTAAATTCCTCTGAATCAATGGGCGTGGCAGCGAAGAGTCCTTCGTAGTGTTTGCCAAACGCTCGTCCTATGCTCTCATTGTCCGAAACTTCGATACCGTTGACTTCAATGGCATCTATGTGATTTCGTCTGGCATGACTCTTCTCTAATCCAAGCGCTCGCTTCGTCGGGCGATCATCCACAGTCATTGATGCTGCTCTCGCTCGCACTAGCGCTCCGCGATAGCGTTCCTCCTCATATACCTCTATCCTCTGTTTAATACTCCACAAATCGTCACCATATACTCCAGGTTTTTCACATTCAAGAGCTGTTAGTCTCTCAAGTGTTCGTCTAAGCTCTTTCTCATTCTTCTTAGATTCAAAAGATAAAACGCTAGATCTCTCAATTGCTTTTATTTTGATTCGCTGCTTGAATAGCTCCCATTCTTCTCCTATTTTGCCCATACACTCTTTGTTAATATTACTTATTTCTTTAATAACTGATGCGCTAAACGATTCATCCTTCAAGAGGTTAGAGTTAATTTTCCACTGTTCCCAAGAAAAGGCGTTCCTTTCTTTTTTTGACCCGATATTGCATTTTACAAGACAGTGATCGGAAAAGAAAACAGGGACAACATTATAACTGCTACACTGGGTTATCGCATCTGCAGTAAGGTAAAGTCGATCCAATCGGGCATTACTTCTGCCTTGAAAGTGGGTATACTTCACATCTCGGGAGCTATGCAAACACTCCGCAACATCTACTAATTCGTGTTCAAAAATCACCTGTGCCAGGACATCACTGCTTCTATCTTTAACGTTGCGCCTGCTTGATCTATCACTTTCATTCAAGACACAGTTGAAATCACCCACCAATAAGAGTTTCCTACCAGTACACATATGTTGTCGTAAATTGGAAAAAAAAACCGATCTTTCCTGGCCAATAGTTGGAGCATAAGCACATATAATGCGCCATTCAGTGTCACAATAAACAATATCACACCATACTACTCGGCCTGAAGAGCAAGAAAAGACATTTTCTATGACTAATCTTGGCAGTTTTCTAACAAAAAGAACACATCCCCCTGATGTGCCTATGGCCTGGCTCACAGTGGCAAAATACCGTGATGTAAACTTAAGCACCATGCTCCCAGTCTCCTCCTCGCCTTCAACTTTCGTCTCCTGCACTGCAAGCACATCCAGATTTTCTTCCAATAACAACCAGTAGACTTGGCTTTGCTTCTTCTTTGAAGCCAAGCCTCTAACATTCAGCGTGGCGAAGCTAAATGATACTTGAGGCGCCATTACACCCATGCGGAGGAGTTAGGCCTGGAGCATGGCGCTTACCTTGCACTTCTAGCGCTATGCTAGACGCCTCCAGGACCGTCCGACCGCTCGGTTTCACTGCACAGTAGAATTGAATTGTTCACAGCTTTGTTGTCCGTGGTGCCACCAGCTCTTGCTCTCATGCTGGTGCGTCTGCCAGTCGGCGTCTTTGCCGGTGGTTCTTCCACGATACTTGCACTGTTCTTGTCTGCCGTCTTCACAGGGTCTTCCAATGGTCTTTTAATGGCTGAAACGGCACCGCTGGGTCAAGAGACGCGGCTGGCGTTGCACGTGTTTCCTTCTATGTTCGTGTCGAGACCAACGCTACAGGAGGCCCCATCGACAACTTGGCCTTGCTCCGACGCATGGGCAAACGCTCCGTCTACTTCACAGCCTGCGTCTGTCACCGCATTGTAAGCTGTATCGGTCGATACAGCTGCAGAACCTGGTTGAGTGTCAACAAGTGCCGGTGTAGATTCGTCTACTGATGTTGCAGATGTGCAGTTCAAATTTTCTGCGACTTGATCTCCGCAACCTTCAGCCGCGTCCTCTGCCTCTGTCACGTCCATAATGTGCTCCGACGCATCCTCGGCCTCCGCTGACGCGGTCACTGCGGCGTACGAACGGACGCATTCCGCGTCTCCATGCCCGAAACGCCGGCAGCGCGAGCACCGAGGCACCTTACACTCGCGACGCACATGTCCTGTTCCGCTGCAACGCAGGCATTGCATAGGCCGACCTGGGGCTACCACTAAGGCTAATTCACCGGCGACTCGTATCTGATGAGGCAGGTCCTCGACTTTCATACCGCTTTTCAGCTTGATGAAAGCAGTGCGGGTCGTCGAATTCTTCTCATTGACTCCTTCCACACGCCAGCGTTCCCGGGTCACTTCCGTAACTTGCCCGAACGCTGCCAACGCCGTGCGGACATCTTCGTCCGAAACGCCGTGTAACAGCCAGTGAAGCCGCAGCCTCACCTTCTGCTCCTGAGGGTCGATAACGAGGCAGCGGCGTCCTTTGACCTGGAGTTCTTTCAGATCAGTCATCCGCTTCGTCGCCTCCTGGCTGTTAAAGGTGATGGCCCACACATGGTTGATCTGGTAGGCGCCCAATGCAATAACGTCGGGAAGCAGTCGTTCCTTGTCCAGAGCGTCTCGGAAATCTTCGACCTTGAAAGGCCTCACTCGAATATCACCGTGCAAAAACACTGTGTTCACAACAATACGTCCTGTTGGCAGACTCGGCAAGATGATCTCATAATCCTTGTCACTTTCGTCTGTAATACTGTTTCCGCGGCCACCAAGGACCGCCTTTGCCGCTCCGCGGGAGCCCATGATTCCTGCGTCCGACGCGCGCGAGTGCCGGCGAAAGAAAGTCTCGGCTACGAAACCGCGCGGAGCAACACCTCGTGTTTTCTTTACAGACTACTTGCCTAGCCTTCATGGCGTTGCACCTGATGTATGAAACGGAGTATAGGCACATTGACGCTACGTTAACAAATTGCGAGCACAGTCTGATGACAGCGCGACCAGCGTCCGTCGGCGCGGCCCGACGGCAACCAGCGCAAAATGCGACATGCTGCGTTTCGCGCCGAAGCCTTAGAGTAACATTACTTTATGCCGATGCATTACCCAGACAACATTGCGCTTCCCTTTTTTCGTGACGGAGGAATGGCGGAAGCGCTGAAACGCGCATGCGTCAAAGCAAAGCAGCGCGGCGCACCTGTTAATATATGAGAGGACCGGCACCTGGCGAGGCAACCCCGGCGTGACGCGACGAAATGAATGCCGGCGAGCACGCGCACCGCGTCATGTCGAATTTATTGGTGCCTTGACTGTGGCATGTAGTCATGTTGTCACATGACACACATCTCACGATTATTATGTTTGCACCAGTCACATACCTTCGTCATTCCTTGGCGTCCCGAAATGCCAAAGTGCGCATATGTAAAGCTAGCGGAACGGCCTCGAGCGCATCATGTGTGGCACGTAGTCATGTTGTTACATGACACGCATGTCATGATTATCATGTTCAGATGTGTCATTTACCTATGTGGTCCATTCGCGTCGCGTAATATCGAGTTTTGTACATGTGAGGCTAGCGAAACGGCTGTTAGCCCAATATGAGCCTAGCATGTCGTCATGTTGTTACGTGACAAGCATTTCATGAGTATCATGTTTAAACTAGTCACATACCTTCGTCATTCCTTCACGTAGTGTAATACCAAATTTGGTACATGTGGCGCCAGCGAAACGGCCGTGAGCGCATCATGAGCGTCACATGTAGTCATGTTGTTACGTGAGACGCAGGTCATAATTTTATTTTTAGTGTCTGTCGCTTGTCTTCGCCTCGCAATCATGCCTTACCATACCAGTTTTGCACGATGCCATGTAAACTAAACTACCGCAAGAGCTGCAGGACCATGAAAGGTAAATCATAGCATTTATGACATACGTGTCATGAATTTCATGTTATGACTGGGCATATATGTTCTGCATACAGTCATGATTTGCCATACCAAGTTTGGTATCGATATCATTATCAAAACGGCCAGGAGAGCTAAAAGTCATAGACGCCGAGATAGATAGATAGATAGATAGATAGATAGATAGATAGATAGATATAGATAGATACGCTCCAACTCACCAAAGTTCGCTAAGAAATGCTTCGCATTTAAAACTAAATCACTCGCACACGCGCACCTAGCTGCCACATCGAGAGTTAAAGTGTAGGCAAGGGCCTCTTCAACCATGGCCAGCATGTGGCAACTTACATGAAGCGCCACTGTACATCTTGTCCAAGCCCTAGCAAAGCCAAAGCGTAGACCGAGCAGACGGTAGCGTGATTGATTGATTGATTGATTGAAAACTTTATTGGAGTATTTACATTGTGCTCTCGCTTGTTGGCTTCAGAACCATGGAAGAAAAAAAAAACTCGGGTGGCCTCAAATTGGTCAGCTTGTTACTGATGGGCAGGGAATGGCGATCGTGGGCAAGGCAGCACACCACTGGTTCAGCCTGACTGTGATAAGTGGGTCTTCAAGTATCCAGTTGGTAGTACCTTCCATGTCTTGCTGTACCAGAGGCAGGCTACATAGGGCTTTCTTCGTAAACGCAGCTTGGCTTGATTCGTGAACGGGGCATTCCCAGAGGATATGCTCCGTCGTTGCTGGCTCGTGGCAGTAGTCACAGTGGGGGTCGGAGTACTTTGTCGGGTGTATCTTGTGAAGGACCGGGATTGTCGGGAAGCTTCATGTTTGCAATCTTCTGAGTGTGACCTCGTAGAATCGGGTGGATCTTAGGGGTGGGGCATTGTGTTTTGTAGCTTCTTTTATTTTGGCTCTTAATTGCCGCCGGCGTTGAAGTTTTGCTCGGTAGTTGCCTTCATGGGTCTCATCTTGGTTCATCGTTGCGGCATGCTTCGAGCCCATATCCCCGTGTCGTTCCTTGCTGTGATTCTGCAAGGCTCGTTGACGAACTAGCGCGTGGACTGGTATATTTGTGTGTCCAGGAAACCAAAGAACTCTTACCCGGACTGTTCGTTCTTGAAGTTCGGCGGCATTTTGTAGGATGTGCCTGGTGACGCCGGTAGCTTTCTTCTAGTTCGGAGTGTTTCAAGCACTTGCTGCGAATCCGTGAAGAGGCGAATAGCTTTTGTCGATGATCCTGTTTGATTGTAATGGGCTAGAGCTTCCGAAATAGCACACCCTTCAGCTGCTTCGGGAAGTAAGCAGGATTGCGTAATGAAGAATGAGGATGCTTCCCTGTTCTCAGGTTGAAAAATTCCCCTGTGTTGGAGCCTTCTAGAGTGCATGAAGCATCCGTGTAAATTATATCTTCTTTGTTAAGTATACTTTCAAGGTGTTAATATGCCGCACAGCGTAGTATACCCATCGCTGATTGTCCGAGGCTTGGTGCATGTTTTGGAAGCGGCCGATTGTCGGTCACGGTAATATCTTTCCATGGCGGAATGGTGGGTAGAATTTGAAACAGGTCTTGGTTGCTAAGACCTAGCTCGTTCCTGATGACTCTTCCAGGGCGGGCTTGCTTGAGGCGCTCATTTTGAGCTTGCAGTGCAGGCTCTAAATAGTCACGTAATGGAAAAAGTAGACCTGTTCCGTACAAGTCTTGGACTTTGGTGTATTTCGGTAGCCCTGTGGTGATGGGAATGCATGTTTTGCAGATGCATTCAAGTTTTTCAAGCCGAGTGAGTCACCGTCATTGGCAGAAAGGGTAGTTCATACAGGAGCTTTGAATGGACGAGCGTTTGTGCGAGCCTTTTAATTTGACCATTGGATAGGCCCCAGGAGCAATTTGTCAACTTTTGCAGAACTTTTGTTGTCTGTTTCGTAGTGTACAGCGCTGACGGTTGCGTGAGCTTGCATCGGGAACGCTTCCCGCATTTCTCACCTGATGACAGTGATGCATGAATTACTGTAACGGCAAAGATAAGAGTCTACAGGAAAATTTTTACGCCTCTTTATACACAGTGTCACCCTGTCAGCAGGTATGCATCCGATGCCGCGTGATTTTGATCGACTAACAAGCATTTCACTATCGAACGAATGATATATCCATCTTTATTTCTATGGTAGCTGTGCACACGAAGAGGAAAGGTTGCCTTGCCCAGTCATCTTTGAGGGGAGGGGGCGCACTGTCTACCCCATACGTTGACGTAATAGAGGAAGGGGCTGCTGTGAGAAACCGTGCCCCTCCACGAAGGCGAACTACGCTGACGTTTGTTTCTTACACTCCTACCATGAAACGTTAGTGTTTCTTCGCGTGTGCCCGTGAATGTGCATGAAAACATCGTAGCTTCGGGGACTTAAAGGGCCACTCACCAGGCCCCATACCAAATTTTAGTGATATGGTGGAAGCTGTTTGGTGTCCGATGCGGAACATTTTGCCACAAAAATTTTTTTAAATCAGTTCATTAAGAGCGGATAAAATGTTTTTTTTAAAGCGGCGCGATACGAGGATGAGAGGAGTTGAGCTCGAAACACTTGCTGCTCCTCCGCGTAGCCTTCACAAGCGAAATCTCTCCCCAACCCTTTTCCTTTCTCAGGCATCCCACGAAGAGGTCACGTGCGCATAACGTGCTCAAACAAGTCTAACCCCGAAGCACTCGAGCGCATTGATTTGTTGACCAGCGTTATCTGCTGGTCTTCTGTCTGTTTCTGCGGGGTGGTTTGGAAACGCTGGCTTAGACGTGATAGGATAGATGAGCACAATGAGTGCGCGAACGCGTAGAAGCGTTTCACGGCGGTCGTCTGCTCGATACGTTGACCACGGGGACATGAACGCATGCGAAACGCCGACACATTAGCCCCACATCTCTTTGCAATTCACGGGAGAAAATGCAAAAAAACTCCCACATTCTCTTATTGTATCTATATATTTATCTAGAGCTTTATTAGTCTCTTCAAGCAACAAATTACATAATATACGCATGCCGTGTTAAATAATTTTCTCCACGGCACGTGCCATTGTTTGCAACGTGAGAGCAGCGTCGCCTACGTAGAGGACCAACGTCACTGCATTGCCATGTACGTAAGACCATTCATATGCGCACTTCATGCCCTCAATCTCTGGGCGCGCGCCGGCAGAAGGGAGAGGGAGCAGCATAGAGTTTGATATTGTGAAACTCTTCGGGGAGCAGCCTTCATCTTGAAATTTGACCCGTTTCCGCGGTGTGTAGCTTTGCAAAGTTTGGCAGACGTGACCATGAACTCCTTGTCTATGCATTGCGCTTGTCATCTCTAAATTGTCAAACATGGTGAGTGGCTCTTTGAAGTGCCAAAAGCATGATATGTTTATGAGGAACGCCGCAGTGAATAGCTCCGCAGATTTTGACCACCGATTGTACATTGACATGCAGTAGCATCGCGCAGCTTAAGCAGTTATAAAAAAACAATAACAGCATCTTCGCGAAGCGAATGATGATGAGGGGGGTGAAGCGCCATTCGTCCATCAATCCGTCCGGGCTTTCGTCCATGCGTCTGTTCGTCCACGCTTCCGTTCGTACGTTCATTCTTGGTTTCATCCATCCATGCGACCATCCATCCATGAGTTAATTCGTCCATTCGTGCGTCCTTATGTCCATCCGGATGTCAGTGCTTATGTCCTTACGTCTGTCCAAGCGTTCATCCATCCGTTTGTGGTTCAATCCATCCGTCCGTTTGTGGTACTGTCCATCCGTCCATGCGTCCATCTGTCTGTCCGCCCGTAGTTTCATCCCTGCATTCATCTATTCATTCGTCCGTCTGTCTGTGTGTCTGTGCGTTCTCCATCCTTGCGTTCATGCTTCAGTCTATCCATCCGCCCGTTCGCTTTTCTGTCCAGCCCTGCTATGGTCCTTGCGTGCGTCTATCCTTGCTTTCGTCCTTCAGCCCTTTCATCCGTGCGTCCATCCATCCATCCATCCATCCATCCATCCATCCGTCCGTCCGTCCGTCCGTTCGTCCGTCCGTCCGTCCGTCTGTCTGTCTGTCTGTCTGTCTGTCTGTCTGTCTGTCTGTCTGTCTGTCTGTCTGTCTGTCTGTCTGTCTGTCGGATGGACAGATGGTTGGATGGATGGGTAGATTCTGTCTATCTGTCTAGATGGATGGATGGATTGATGGATGGATGGATGGATGTCTGTTTTTCTTTCCGTCCAAATTTCTGTATGTCAGTCTATCTGTCCGTCTGTCCGTTGATCCATCGTCTGTCTATTTGTGACTCTTCATCCGTCCGTTCATCTAGTGAATACAAGTACCGCAATCTCACATCTTTTCATCGTATATTCATCATGCAGAAGTACCGTCAGCCAGCGAGCATTCCAAACACTAAAGGAGAAGTGGCTACCTAATACTACTACCAGAACCCCAACTACCAGGGTTGCCACTGACACTTCTGTGAAATTCGCTAAATGACTAGCAAAAAGTCACCGAAAGTCGCCATTGTTCTGCAAATTTTGCCAAAAAAGTTGACACTCACATACGTGTGACAAGCCACGTGAAGATTGCTTAATATTTATTGCTCCTCGGAATACAGTACCATCCAGAACGCCTAAATTAAATCGATGTTTTTCAATGCCAATCGATTCCCCCAATTCATCATGGAAGGGCTCACTCGGCTTGCAGTCTCATCACCCGCTTCACCATGGGAGCACTGAGAAAGTCATGCATGCACCAGCAAACCCTGAAGTCTACAGCGTTTCATAACAAAAGGTTGTGATGGTTTCAGCTGTATTGAATACAGAGCGAAACAGTCGCTACAACAAGATACAGATGGCGTGCGTTGTCTTCTTGCTGATTTTAGAAAATCTCATTGCAGTGAAATAACGTGTCCAAATTTTTAACAAACTAATTACGAAATAACAGAAATAAATTTGAAAGGACTGCGTAACCATGGCAACGCCCGCACCCTCTTTTTGTGCAGTCAGGCTTACGTTACACATTCACCTCAATGCAGTTTCTGAAAGCTGCGCAAGAAATTGACCTCATAGCCGGCCCGAAAAGTGTGCTAATTTAAACCCTACGTACTAAATCACGGAGTACTTCCGTATGTAGTGAAGAAGTGCGCAAGCTATTGAGGACAGTTGGAGCTGTGGTCGGATCACGCGCGGCCTAACCGTCACCTAGTGACTTGAGAAGCGAAACATTAAAGAAGCTTATAAAACTTTCAAAGAACCTAAAGAACTTAAAACACCGCTTCGCGCAACGTGAAGCACTCCGTTCACGTAAACTTTGCTGGGAGGTTTCTGGCGGACGCACCAGTACGTTAGTGCTTTAATGGTATAGTGGAACTGAGAATTAGGACAGACTTAATAAATGTCGCGGAAAGTGCACCTTCTACTGGACCGTCTAAAGCTAAAAAATATTTCAAAATGTGTTGATGCCTATTCGCTTCGAAGATACTGGGTTTAGAATGCAAAACACAATCGAAAGCTAAGCCGTAAATTCACCATGTCGCCATTCATAATTTTAGGTCACCACGGGTCCCTAAAACTCGCGAATTTGGAGAAAAGTAGCCCCCAGTGGCAACTCTGACTACTTCAACTACTACATACATCGTGGACACACGACCCACGGCTTAAGAAGCTTTGTCTCTAAAAATTCAACTTCATTTCTTGCCTATGCGGCAGTAGGTAGGCTCCAATATAGGCATCGTCAAAAACTGTCACATCTTGGTAAGTTGATGTGGGAACTTCTCGGGTGGCTTAGCCAGATATGTCCGGGTTCCACGCGTTTAGGTTACACTTGGAAAGTGTCTTTCAGCACGAAATGTGAACTAGTGCTAAGCAAACAATACATTTCCCTTATTTTTTTAAGTTGCTATATGGTCTTTTTGCTTGTTCACTTTTTTCCAGGGATTAACATTCCATTTTTTTTCGCAGCCGCAGAACCCCGAGAAGTGGGGTAGCCGACATGACATAAAGCTCAACCTCTGCACAGCGAGCCAGTTAGATCAGCATAGAACAGAGACGTTTTTCAGCCCTGTGAAGATGAGCCGTCACTAATACCGATAGCACTTGATGCACGGTTGCTGGGTCCGGATGCATGGTCCCATGATCCACCAACCAACCCGGTCTTGCGTTTTCCGTCGCCACTTTATAATTGCGAACTTTTTAATCACATCGGCCCACCTAACTTTCTGTCTCCCCTTCGTGCGTTTGTTTCGTCTGGGAGTGCAATCAGTTACCCTTAATCACCAGTGGTTATTCTGCCTTTGTGCTACGTGCCTAGCCCATGTTCATTTCTTCTTTATTTCGACAATGATATTCTTAACCCCGGTTTGTTACCTGACCCACTCTGCTCTCTTCTTGTCTCTAATTGTTACGCCTATGATTTTCCTTTCCATCGCCCGCTGCGTCATCCTCAATTTAAGTAAAGCAATCTTGGTAAGCCTCCTGGTTTCTACTCCGTAGGTAAGGGCTGGCAAGATGCAACTGTAATAAACCTTTTTCTTGAGGAATAATGCCTGATTACCATTCATAACTTGCGAATGCTTGCTGAATGAGATTCACCCTATTCTTATTCTTCGAGTTATTTCACTCGCATCGTTCGGCTCCATGGTTAGTACCGGTCCTAAGTAGACCTATTCCTTTACAACTTCGCCCCGCTGTGGTGGTCTAGTGGCTAAGGTACTCGGCTGCTGACCCGCAGGTCGCGGAAATGAATCCCGGCTGCGGCGGCTCCATTTCCGATTGAGGCGGAAATGTTGTGGGCCCGTGTGCTTGGATTTGGGTGCACGTAAAGAACACCAGGTGGTCGAAATTTCCGAAGCCCTCCACCACGGTGTCTCTCATAATCATATGGCGGATTTGGAACGTTAAACCCCACATATCAATCAATTGTCCCTTACAACTTCCAGCGTCTCTCCTCCTATCACAGAGTGCTTTTTTTCAGTTAGCCTGTTGCACATTACTTTAATTTTGTGCATATTAATTTTCCGACCTACTTTTCTGCTTCCCGTGTCTAGTTCAGCAGGCATTAGCTGTGATTCATTCGCCGAGTTACTCATCAAGGCAATGTCTCCTAAGTTACTCATCAAGGCAATGTCATCAGCGATTCACAGGTTACTAAGATGCTCTTCACCTTAACCCTTATCCCTAACTCTTCCCAAACAAGGGTCCTGAAAACCTCCAGTAAACACGCGGTGCATAGCATTGGAGAGATTGTTCATCCCGGCCCTACAACTTCATTGGGATTCTGTCGCTTTCTTTATAGAAAACTGTGGAGGTTGTAAATCCAATGTAGGTTTAATGCAGTATGTGTATGTAGGGTTCTTCGATTCCCCGGTTCTGTAGTGACTGCACTACTGCTGATGCCTCGAATGAGTCAAACGCCTTCTCGTAATTTATCAAGGCTATGTAGTGGGGTTGGTTGTATCCCGCGTGTTTCTCTATTATCTGACTGATAGTAGGGATATTGTCTATTGTGGAGTGAAGTCTGTGCGGAATCATGCTTGGGTTTTGGTTCATTAAACGCTAATGTCGCCCTAATTCTATTATTTACTGTCTTTGTAAATAGTTTGTAGAGATAGGACAGTATGCTCATCAACAGTCGGTATAAACTAGTTGCTGTTATGCCTTTTTTTCTTTGAGTGTGTGCGTGTGTGTGTGTGTTTGTGTGTGTGTGTGTGTGTGTGTGTTGCGTTTAATATAGCGTTTGCTGTCGGTGTAATCCTCATTCTGGGGGCGCTTTTCCGAACCGCTTGCCGTGGAACGACTTGTCCGCAGGCCTGTCATTCTTTAGAGAGAAAGTCATGCTAGCTTGTTTCGCAAGTGCAGTTTTTTCGGCAAGTGTGAACACTACGCACATTATTAAACAAAAAGTTTGCGTTATTGTTGATTTCACTTAGTTTGTCTGAGCAGCGGTGTGAGAGTACCGAACAAAATTTACCAGGACGTTATAGTTTCCCAAAAAAAACGAGTGATCTAATTGTGTGTGCTTATCATAAATAGGCACGAATGTCACACATGAGCGTAAAACACAACATTGCTTTGTCTGTTAAGGTTGAATAGCAGCGTGGGGCGCGGTGCCTTCTACCACAAGTCCGCAATGCGGCCGCGTCGAAACGCTGTACCATGTCTATCATGAATGTATAGTAGCACGCTCCTTTTGGCATGGTACTAACATAGAGAAAGGAAAAGACAAGAGAGGACACTCCGCGAAACCTGGCTTCAGGAAGTGCGTCAAGACTACGTAACGAACTAGTGCTCCCACCAAACGTCAGAGGCCGCAAGCGCAAAAAAACAGTTATAATCAATGCAACAGAATTGTTTTTACAAAATAATAATTATATGCCAAAATTAGGTATGTTTTTACACATAAAAAAATTATTCAACACACCTTACGCGATTATATTTCTTCAGCCGTACTGTCATAAACACCATCCACCAAGCGACAAGCCCATGCATGGGAAGCTTTCGTCGCTTTCGTCAACGTCGGCTGCGTCGGCGTTTTCGTGCGTTAATTAACAGGTGAGGCACGTTTTCAAGCGAAGATTGTTGAATGACATGTTGTTGGTCTTGTTGGGTCACTTTTTCAGAAAACGGTTACACCTGCGCGAATAAGACACCATGCAACAAACATGGAAAGCTGCACACACACACGTTGCGCTTGGTGTGTGCGAGTTTGTTTCTTACGTGGCGTCTCATTCACGCAGTTGTAACCTTTTTCTGAAGCTTGTTAGGACTGGGAGGTTCACTAAAAAGAAAATTTGTGGCTCTATGCGGCAGCTAGACGGGAACATTGTGCACCGTATGCAGTATAGCAAAGGTGGTGGTGGTGGTAAAAAAAATTTTTATTTCAGAAAAAGTATACTAGAGAGTGCCGACGTGGCCCATCGGCGTGCTAGAGTGGCAAAACCCTATTCCGGGACGCCAGTGGAGCTGGAAGCTGCCCGTGCGCGCTCCACCAAGGAGCGTTGTGCAGCCAAGGTAGAGCAGCTGAGCAGGTGCTCCTCCCAAGCCTCTCTAGTTGGGATAGGAAAAGGGGGTGAGAAAGAGACGGGATTAACTGGGCACGATGCTACGACGTGATATGTGTCGGTGAGGACATGACAGGTCGAGCAGGTGCCATTGATTTCCGGCAAAAAGTGCCTGGCAACCGCCGGACTGATAAAGGTGTTTGTCTGCAGGAGGCGTAGCAGTCGTTCGTCCGCTTTCTCCAAACCGCGTGCGGGGTCCGGGTAGAGGCGGCGCGAAGCCCGGTATAAGCCAAAACTTCGCGAAAGCGCGTCAGGTTGGTATTGCCAGATTCCGTCTCGGGACATGGAGGGGCAACGGCCCGGACAGGAGAAGCGCGGGCAGCGGCATTTGCCGCCTCGTTGCCGGGCAGGCCCGAGTGGCCTGGGGTCCAGACTATACGAATGGGATGAGAGTTAAAGCGCCAAGAGGCTGCCTGTAGCAGGCTAGCCGCCAGCGGGGCAATGGAACCCTGAAGGTACTGAGAACAGGCCGAGCGCGAGTCCATCAGGATGGTGCGTGAGGCAGGGTGAGAGGCTGCCAAAGCTATGGCAACCTCTTCAGCGTGCGTTATTGTGTCTGCTCGAAAGGATAAGCCATCTACGTGTTTGCCCTCTGTAATCACGGCAGCCGTGAAGTGACCCGAGGGGGAGGGACCTAAGACGTCCACGTAGAAAACACCAGGACGATCGGAGTGTCGCGTATGAAGGGCCGCGGCGCGTGGTAGTCTACGGCCAGGATGGAGGTCAGGGTTCATATTACGGGGTAGAGGTTCCACCCATAGCTTTTGACGCCAGAGCTCTGGTACCGGCTGTAGAGGGTCTTGGTCAGATATCGGGTTAAGGCCAAGTCTGTGTAGAAGACGGCGCCCTGAAGGCGTCTGCGACAGTCGATTGATTTGGTTAACGCGATGAGCTTCGCGCATCTCTGCAAAGGTGTTGTGTATCCCCAGAGCCACGAATCGGCTGTTGGAAGTTGCAATAGGTAGGTCCAGAGCGCGTTTGTATACTGAACGAAGAAGGACGTCCAGCTGGTGCTCGTGTCGACGACGCAGGCGAAGGTAAGGTAAGGCGTAGAGGACGCGACTGGTCACAAACGCGTGGGCCAATCGGAGGGACTGAGACCCGCGGAGGCCGCCGCGCTTGGTAGAAACTCGCCGTATCATGCGGCTCACCTGTTCGCTGGTGCGTCTGAGGCCTGCTATTGTGCCCTTTGGATCCAAGGACGATGTGAGGTGAAGGCCAAGAACCCGAATGTTTTGCACTGACGGGACGGGCTCGGACGGAAGAAAAATTTGATGCGGCGGTAGCGGAGAGACTGAAAGAAGAGCCGATTTAGCTGGAGAGCACTCCAGGCCGCAAGAACCTGCGTAGGTGTCCACCAGAAGGGCAGCCTTTTGCAGGCGTTCTTCGATTTGCGCTAAGGAGCTGGTGTTGGTCCAGATTGTGATATCGTCCGCATATAGTGCGTGTTGTATTCCCTCGACCTCGCTTAGAAAAGAGGGGAGGTTCATCATCGCCAGGTTAAAAAGCAGAGGAGACAGGACTGCCCCTTGAGGTGTACCCCGCGTGCCTAATAAGTACGGGCCGTGTTCGGTAGAATTAAGGCGAATGAAGGCGGTGCGATGTGATAGAAAGGCGCGAATGTAGTTGAAAGTCTTTTGCCCGCAGTTTGTGGTAGACAGGTTAGTGAGTATAGTGCTGTGTTTGACGTTGTCGAACGCCCCGCGGAGATCGAGAGCGAGCACGGCTTTATCGTTATGGCGCATAGTAGTCGGCTCTATGATATCGTGTTGAAGCTGGAGCAGGACGTCCTGCGCCGACAGATGGGGCCGAAAGCCAAACATCGTGTCGGCAAAGGTCCTCCTGGCCTCCAAGTAGGCGGAAAGGCGTTCGCGAACCATGGTTTTCATGAGTTTGCCTGCGCAAGACGTAAGTGAGATGGGTCTCAGTGCCTCAATACTAACGGACTTTGCCGATTTGGGAATGAATGTCACGACCGATGTGGTCCATTCCGTTGGAAGCGGAGAGCCGTCCCATATCGAATTTATAAGGTGGAGTAGTGAGAGGTGTGCTTGGTCGGGAAGATTTGCCAGCAGCGATACTGTGTTTCCGTCGCGTCCAGGGGCCGTGCCCCGTCGCATTTTCGTGAGTGCAAATCGTAAATCAGAAAGCGTGTATGGGGCGTCGAGGTCGGTGTTAGGGGCGCCGGAATACGTATATGCTGGGCCTACGGGATCATTTGTGCGGCAGATGTAGCGGTCACAAAGTTCTCGCGCGAGTTCATCCGTAGTGCCCTGAAAGGCATGCAGAACACGGCGGAGCTGGCGTTGCGTTTCTCCCCTGGTGGTGGAGGGCTCGAGAAGGCTTCGAAAGAGTCGCCACGCACTCTTAGAGCTCATCTGGTTTGCAGCCTTCGAACAGGTGTCTGGCCAGTTAGCATCGGAAAGTTGTGCGGAGTATGCGGCCGCCTCTGCAGTGAGCACCTCAATGCGAGCGCGAAGTTTCCGATTAAGTTTGTTGCGTTTCCAGCGCCTTATGAGCCCGCGGCGAGCGTGCCAAAGATGTAGGAGGTGTGGATCGATTGCAGGAGCCAAATTAGAAATTGCAAGGGTGCGAGTGTTCGCTTGTTTCATATTGCCACCTGGTGTTCTGTGCCAGTGAACAGTGGGTCAGTTCTGTGCCGGTGAACGAGGTAGACGAAGACGAGCAACCCGTGCCAGCGGAGACGTCCTTCTTGGTCTCTGATATTTTTGACAGTCGCGTCCTTTTATACGTTCCTTCGAGCTCTTAGCACGTGACAACTGGTGGAGGTGCGGGGTACCCTATGCACCGAACCCCTCCTAGTAGAAGAAGCTCCAGCCCCATACCGGTGGTTACGCCTGTTCACCGTGCTAGCCGCAGGATCCGTGGATTGGACCCTGAGTTCAGACTTCTCTCAGAAGAGATGACGGCCCCGACTATTCCAGGCAGCGCCGTCCCAAGCGGCTCCAACCAAGCCGGTATGGAAGGCGCAACGCCATCGCAATATACACTATTCAAACCAAAAACGCCGAATCCCTTTCATGGTGCTGTCCATGAGGATGTTGAAGATTGGCTACTCCACTATAACTTCGTTGCCGCTCATAACATGTGGGATGACGCAGACAAGCTCCGACATGTCTACTTCAGTTTGAATGACGGGGCACGGGTTTGGTACGAAAACCGGGCAGGTGTGTTCACGTCATGGGTGGACTTCAAACGCCGGCTTCTGGAAACGTATGCAAGTCCCGATCGCCGAGAGCGAGCTGAACGTGAGCTCCAGTGCCGTATGCAAATGCCAAATGAAGGCGTAGCAATGTATGTTGAGGATATGACACGCCTTTTTCGACGAGCCGACCCTCACATGCCGGAAGAGAAGAAGGTGCGTTACCTGATGCGTGGAGTGAAGGAGCAGTTGTTCGGTGGTCTTGTACGCAGCCCTCCCAAGACTACGTCAGAGTTTCTTGCTGAAGCCGTCCTGATTGAAAGCACGCTTCGGCAACGGACCCAGACGTACGAGCGACAAGTGAACTTTACTTCTGCTACGGACTACATGGGTGGTCTTGGGGCCAAGTCTACTTCTTCCGAGAGCTCATACGCTCCGTAATTCGCGAAGAACTGCAGAAGTTATCTACACCCTATGCGCCCACTGTCAGTTCTTTGTCCGGCATCGTCCGAAATGAAGTTCAGCAGGCACTACGAGAACCATCCTGTCAGACAGAGCCGCGGCCCCTAAATGACTTCCCTCGCATGTCGTATGCGCAAATTCTCCTCCAGCCAGCACCACCTTTGGCTCCGCTCCCCACCGCGGCCCCTGCTATGCTTCCGGCAGACCAAACTCTGCGCCAACCTGCACAACATTTCACTCCGCCTTATACCACAGCCCCAGCCATGCTTCAGGCAGTCCAAGCGGGCCCGTACCTCAGTGACCGCCGACCGATTCCGCGAAAATCAGACGTGTGGCGGGCCCCCGATCGACGTCCGCTTTGCTATCACTGTGGTGAACCTGGGCACATCTACCGACAGTGCACTTATCGACAGCTGTTACTTCGTGGTTTTTCGGCCAACTCCCCACCACCTAGGTTCGGCCAGCGGCCTCCGGAAATCGCTGACTACGTTGCTCAGCAGCGCGGATTGACACCTCGGCACCACTCACGCTCTCCATCACCGCGGCGGTTCTCGCCGAATCATCGCACCTATGCGGGCGTGGCGCAGGGCCGGTCACCTAGCCCGCGTCGGGAAAACTAGCCTCAGCGACCTTCAGGGGCAAGGCCGCTCACACTGGTCATGCTCAAGGCCCCCTATCGACGCGGACTGAAGATAACGACGATACATCAACAATGACACCACCGGCTGATTGCGGAAGAGTGTCCTTAGATATTCCTGTTCTGCTAGATGGTCGCAAAGTCAGTGCTTTAGTGGACACTGGTGCGGACTATTCCATAAATAGCGAAAAGCTGGCCGCCCTTCTCAAGAAAGTAACGACACCTTGGAATCGAACGCCAATTCGTACAGCTGGCGGGCATATCGTCACGCCACTCGGTATGTGCACGGCAAAACTGCAAGTCCGCGGTTGTACATTTGTTGCTAGTTTAAGCGTTCTACGGCAGTGTTCTCGAGACCTGATCATCGGCATGGATTTTCTCAGGGAGCATGGTGCTATAATTGACATTCGACGGCATCTAGTCACTTTCGCGACCACAAACGCCACAACAGCTTACGCCGACCCCAGCCACTCTCGAGTGTCTCTTCGCGTCGTCGACGACGCTGTCACGTTACCACCCCGTGCAACTGTTGTGGTTCAGGTGGCGTGGGACGGAGTGATGCACGGTGAAGCAGTCGTAGAAAGCAATCACTTGCTTTTGCTGTCTCAGGGTGTCTGCGTAGCAAGAAGCCTTGTTGACCTTCGTGATGATCACTGCAACGTTTTTGTCACAAACTTCAGCTACGAGCACCGGCACCTTTTTCCTGGAACTGTCATCGCCTACGCCGACCCAGTCGCCAATGTTACCGAGTGTTTTGCTTCTGAGGCCATCGGTACTGCTGAAACGCCTTTCCGCGGCGTCGACATCAATCCAACGCTTTCTGAAGCGAAGAAGCAGCGTTTGAGCGAGCTGTTGCTGGAGTTCCACACATGCTTTGCACGTTCTTCGAAGATACGTCAAACACCGATAACGAAACACCGTATTATCACCTACGACGACGCGCATCCCATACGGCAGCAGCCTTTTCGTGTTTCGCCAACCGAACGGCACGCGATTCAAACGCAGGTTAAGAAAATGCTTCAGGATGGCGTGATACAGCCTTCAAGCAGCCCTTGGTCATCACCAGTCGTTCTTGTGAAAAAGAAAGATGGCACGCTGCGCTTTTGTGTCGACTACAGAAAGTTGAACAATGTCACAAAGAAAGACGTGTACCCGTTGCCCAGAGTCGATGATTCTCTGGACAAGCTTCGACTTGCGAAGTATTTTTCGTCCGTCGACTTAAAAAGCGGTTATTGGCAAATAGAGGTCGATGAACATGACCGGGAAAAGACCGCTTTTGTAACGCCGGACGGACTTTATGAATTCAAAGTGCTCCCTTTCGGCCTCTGTTCCTCTCCAGCCACATTCCAGCGAATGATGGACACCGTCCTGGCAGATCTCAAGTGGAAAAGCTGTCTCGTCTACCTCGATGATGTCGTTGTGTTTTCAGAAACGTTTGACGAACATCTTCGTCGCCTTCGGAATGTGCTCGAAGCCATTAGATCGGCCGATCTCACACTCAAGCCTGAGAAATGTCATTTCGGCTACGAAGAATTGAAGTTTCTTGGTCACGGCGTGAGCGCCGTTGGTGTTCGGCCTGATCCTGACAAAACTGATGCCGTCACCGCTTTTCCACCTCCAACAGACAAGAAAAGTCTTCGACGGTTTCTGGGTCTGTGTGCGTATTACCGGCGCTTCATTGAAAATTTCTCTAACATTGCGGAGCCACTATTACGCCTCACGCGTGATGATACACCATTTGTCTGGGCTGACGACCAGCAGACTGCCTTTGCGGAACTACAGCACCGGCTCTCTTCCCCTCCCGTGCTCGGCCACTTCGATGAAGATGCTGACACTGAAGTACACACTGATGCCAGCAATATCGGCCTTGGAGCTGTTTTGGTACAAAGACAAGATGGCATTGAACGGGTTATAGCCTACGCAAGTCGCACACTGTCTCGCGCGGAATCCAACTATTCCACGTCAGAAAAAGAATGTCTCGTGGTCATTTGGGCAATAACAAAGTTTAGGCCATATCTCTATGGAAGACCATTTAAAGTGGTGACTGACCATCATGCTTTGTGCTGGTTGACCAATCTACGAGACCCTTCTGGAAGATTAGCACGATGGAGTCTGCGACTACAGGAATTTGATGTCACCATCGTGTACAAGTCAGGCAAAAAGCACGAAGACGCCGACACGCTATCACGAGCACCTCTTCAATCCGCCAGTACTAGCGCAGAAGAGGACGGCGCCTTCGTGGCAACTGTCAGCGGACCGGATCTGATGTCTCATCAACAAAATGACGCCGATCTAAGAGTGATTATAGATCATTTAGAAGGTGGCACCGCGCCCATTCCTCGTCCAATGTCGCGAACGTTGCCATCATTTTGCCTACGAAATGGCGTCTTATACAAAAGGAACGCCGGTGCTGGTGACAGATCTCATCTTCTCGTCGTGCCCAAAGCCCTCCGCGATGACGTCTTATTAGCTTGCCACGACGAGCCCACATCCGGCCATTTGGGCTACTCGAGAACTATGGATCGGGTGCGACAACTGTACTACTGGCCTAAAATGTCTGCCTGTGTCAAACGCTACGTGAAGGGATGCCATGAATGCCAGCGTCGCAAGACACCACAATGAAAGCCGGCAGGTCATCTACAACCGATTGATCCACCACGTACACCGTTTGAACAAGTGGGGATGGACCTCCTAGGCCCGTTTCCTTTGTCTTCTTCTGGCAACAAATGGATTATTGTCGCAACAGATTATTTGACGCGTTGCGCTGAGACGAAAGCGATGCCACGAGGGACCGCATCTGAAGTTGCCAGTTTTTTTATGCATCAAATTGTGTTACGGCATGGCGCCCGGTCATATGTCATCACTGATCGAGGGACATCGTTCACAGCGAAACGTTTGGATGATATCTTCAGGTTGAGTTACACAACCCATCGAAAGACCACTGCGTATCACCCTCAGACTAATGGTTTAACCGAAAGGCTAAACAAAACGCTAGCCGACATGATCTCTATGTACGTGGATGTGCAGCACAAAACGTGGGACGACATCCTGCCGTACGTAACATTTGCGTATAACACTGCAACGCAGGAAACTACACGCTTCACGCCATTCCGACTCGTTTATGGTCGAGATGTTAGAACTATGCTGGACGCCATGATTCCATATGAGGACATCTACAAGCTCGACCAATTAGCCCCCGACATCAATGAGTACATTCAGCGCGCTGAGGAAGCACGTCAACTGGCCCGTGTGCACATCCGAACTCAACAGTGCGCAGATGCACGGCGGTACAACATCCACCATCGAGAAGTTAATTATGAACCTGGTGACCAAGTTTGGGTTTGGACACCCATTAGGCGGCGAGGTCTCAGTGAGAAACTCTTGAGAAAGTACTTTGGACCTTACAAAGTTCTCAGGCGTGTGAGCGACGTGAACTACGAAGTGGTTCCAGACGGAGGCTCACCATCATCCCAGCGCAGGTTACCACGTCCATAGACTGTACACGTAGTCCGCCTAAAACCATACTTTACGCGGTGATGCGAATTTTCTTCTTGTGCCAGTGAACTCTTCATGTGAAAAATGAATGCCGTTTATTTCCGATTGCCGGGCCCAGGACGCATTTCCTCTCGTGCACTAATTTGTTTAATGTTTTTTTTGTATCACCTACTTCGACCCACGGCAGTGCACACGTTTGTTTGAGCATCGGGTCGATGCTCTCTTGGGAGGAGGAGTAATGCCACCTGTTGTTCTGTGCCAGTGAACAGTGGGTCAGTTCTGTGCCGGTGAACGAGGTAGACGAAGACTAGCAACCCGTGCCAGCGGAGACGTCCTTCTTGGTCTCTGAGATTTTTGACAGTCGCGTCCTTTTATACGTTCTTTCGAGCTCTTAGCCCGTGACAATATGGAGAGCGTATGATGCCCACTCTGCATATTCGGAAAAGGAGAGGCCGGCGGGGAATGGTTGCATTCTGAACTGAGTCCAATCGGTGAGACGGGCTTGGCCCCAGTGTTGGCGCATTTTCTGCCGTGGTGTGAACGAAATGCGGAGTAAAAAGTGATGACTGCCTAGGGTTTCGCTTAAATTCTCCCATGTAGCATCGCGGATGTGACGGGTGAGGGAGAGGTCGGGGCATGTGTCTCGCGTGACCGAGTTGCCGGAACGTGTGGGTTGTGCCGGATCGGTAAGAAGCGTCAGGCTCAGCGAGGAAATGAGCTCCTTGAGCTCTCTGCCCCGGGCCTTCTCGTAGTGGTAACCCCAGTGAGGGCTGGGGGCATTAAAGTCCCCGACAATCACCAGTGGTTGTCGGGCCGCTATACGCAGCGCCCGATGGAAGAGATGCGCAAACGAAGCCCTTGCAATGCGAGGGGGACAGTACACGTTTAAGATATGTATTGATGGTTGGTCCCTCCGCTGAGACAGCACTGATGTCATGCAGTAGTCGTAAGGAAGATCCAGATCGAGGTCAATCTGTACCGCCGTGTAAGCTTTATGCACGAGGAGGCATGTGGTGGTGCCGCCTACATAGGAGCAGTATCCAGAAAGCGATGGAGCAGGGCCAGATTCTTGGAGCGCCAAGACGGCCGGCTGAGAGCCAAGTGAGCTGAGGAAAAGGGAAAGATGTTGACGCTTTCGCCTGTTCCCGAAGCCTCGAGGGTTCCACTGTATGATCTCGAATTTAGACGCGATGTTTGAACGGGACGTACGATTGGTAGCCATCGTGACTGTCTTAGGTTTTATATTTGGTCCTCTATGTCCCGCTCGGATTCCTCAGAGGCAGGGAGGGGCACGGAGGCCGGATTGTCTGACGGCGGGGTGGTGGTAGCCACCTTACGACGACGCCGTGGAGCTGTACCCTCACTGCTCACCGAGCAGGAGCGGGAACGCGGTGCCTTGGGTTAAAACTGCGTGATTGCCCAGGCTTGAATAGCCTGGGTAACCTCTACTACTATGCGTTGGACCGAGAAGCTGGTGAGGAGGTGATTAATCGAAGCTTCGACGCACGTGAGGCGTTCCTCTACGCGTGGGGTGCGCTCTTCGCTAGGGAGAGTTTGGTTAGCGGGCAAGATAACCTGAGGTGCCCCCAGGAGCCTCAAGAGCTTCTGGAGTAGATGTGGCACCGGTTCCGAGTGCTGGAGTACAAATGGTTGCTTGAACCGGCGGTTTAATGGAAGTGGACTTAGCGCGAGGACTAAGCTTGGACGTAGCTGGCGTAGCCGCCTGGACAGAGGAGGCAATACCAGATGGCCTTGCAGTACACTGTTGTTGGGGTTGAAGTCGCTTATTTAAGAGTTCGAGTTGTTTAGTTAAAAGAGAATTTTGCTTTTGAAGTGCCGCAACTTGCTGGCGAAGGGCCGCAAGTTCGGGAGAAGGAGGATCGACAGAAGGGGGTGAGAGAGGCTTAGAAGCAGCTTTCCCTGCCCAACTGCTCACCTGAGGTACCTCCGCTGGTGCTTCGAGCAGTGGGAATGCCTGAGGGTCGGCGTGAAGTGGTGGAGCCGACTGATGCAGGTTGGTGCCGCTGTCTGGCTGTGACGAACATGAGGTGGTCCCTCGAGGAGATGTTGAGGGCTGCTTGCGTTTCCGATATTTTCGATATTTTGCCGTGCAGCCACTGGTCCCAGTCTCATGGGCGCCGTGGCAGAGGAGGCACCTAGGGTGGCAGTCGTGGGCATCGAGACCTGCAGGTGCGGGGGTTCCACATTTGGCACACTGCGTTGGAGCGGGGTGAGGACACTCAGGTGGTCGATGGCCGATGGTACCACACTTGGTGCAAACCGGGACCGTTTTCTTGTAGGCGCGGATGTACGTCGCCACGCAGTGGTAGAAGAGGAAGCGGGGTAACTTCGTGCCCTCGAAAGTCAACACCGCCGCCGCGGAATCTCCGAGTTTGCGGACCGCAAGGATAGTACCTCGAGGCCAATACAGTTCAGACTTTATCTTTTCCGGGCTTTCAGCAGGGTTTACGTTGATGACGCCCCTGCATGTATCCCCTGGTGCCTTGGCGTGGCCTCGAACGGGCAGCTGCTGATCGCCCACTTGCAGCTGGAAGTCCCCGAGGAGTCGCTGTGCCATAGGCAAAATGGTGGTGCTACAGACTAAGATGTTCTGTTCCCAGATTGGCCACACTTGAATTTGCGTGGTAGTCCGGTCGCCGAGGTAGCTGCGGATGGCGTCGCCTGCGCGATCGGCCGGGACAAATGTGCGTAACTCGCAGGGAACGCGAGGTTTCACTACCACGATGTAGTCGTCGCGAGAGAGGCAAGGAGTTTGACGCGGACGACACTTGCGTTGCTTCGCTGGCTGCGAGGACGGAGCAGAGGTAGGCACACCGCCGGAGGGATGGCGCGCCGGCGTTCCTTGCAAGGCTGGGGAATGGTGGCCCGCTGTGGCGTCTCGTTGTTGTTGAGACGCAGGCTTCGATTTCGCTTGCTTGCGTTGCCACAGTCTCACCATGTCGTCGAGGTATTCATCTTATGATGGCATAGTGTTTTCGGAGGATGAAATCTCCATGGACAGCATTTGGCTTGAGGTAGGATCATGGCCCGTAACAACGTTAGCGGCCGCCATCGCCGGGCTGAGAGCCCTTAGCGAGGCGGCGTTGTAGCCGAGAGTGAAGGACGTCCCTCAAGTTGTCAAAACTGGACCCACCTGGACGAAGGTGTTGTCTAGGCGAAGCGGAGAACTTGCTGGTGACGATAAATCCAAGTTTAAGGGGTACCAAGGTTGATGTCCGCAGAAATAGCAGGAAATCTACGGAGGCGATGTGGAGTGCGTCCGTCACCATCGAGCGCTCGCAGCGCCCCCTCTATAGCAAAGGCATAGAGAAAGAAGAAGACAAGAGCGGACACTCCGCAAAACCTGGCCTCAGGAAAAGCGTCACGACTACGTAACGAACTAGTGCTCCCACCAAACGTCAGAGGGCGCAAGCGCAAAAAAACACAGTTATAATCAATGCAACAAAATTGTTTTCACAAATTAATAATTACAAGCCCAAATTTGGTATGTTCTTTATACATAAAAACGATTTAATCAACACACCTTACGCGATTATTTTTATTCAGCCGTACTGTCATAAACACCATCTACCCAGCGACAAGCCCATGCATGACTGACAGCGAGAAGCTTTCGTCGCTTTCGTCAACGTCGGCTGCGTCGGCGTTTTCAAGCGTGAGATGACAGGTGAGGCACGTTTTCAAGCGAAGCTTGTTGAATGACATGTTGTTGGTCTTGTTGGGTAATTTTTTCAGAAAACGGTTACGCCTGCGCGAAAAAGACACCATGCAACAAACATAGAAAGATGCACACACACACGTTGCGCTTCGTGTGTGCGAGTTTGTTTCTTACGTGGCGTCTCATTCACGCAGTTGTAACCTTTTTCTGAAGCTTGTAAGGACTGGGAGGTTCGCTAAAAAGAAAGTTTGTGGCTCTATGTGGCGGCTAGAAGGGAACATTGTGCAACGTATGCAGTATAGCAAAGGCGGCACGGCGTCAAGCCGAGGCGACGCGTGATGCGTCTGCCACGGACGCGAGCGTCTGCGCGCTGAGCATAGCTGGGCAGCTAGGTCGTAGGCTCGGTGCAAAATATTGAGAAGCGTTTGCTGGGCCTCGCATGCTTCACGATGCATTTCCCGAAGGCTCGGAACACGAATAATTCTTGGTGTGCCGGAGGCAAATCTGGACTAGCCAAGTGGCCATCATCTTCATTTCTTCGCTAGCCTTGTGCCACTAGTGCAAGCTGCCCACAAATTTTTTTGACGTTTCCAATATAGTTTTACCGCACAAATTTCAACTACGATTTTTCTTCCCAATGTACTGTGCTGATACTGCGTACGCACGAAGGTGTTCTAAAGTTCCCAGGCCGCGATACCATTGCATCACAAGGGATAGCGGCCTGGAAACTTCTGAAGATCTTTGAACGTGGTCTTGACGTATATAATTGTAAGTCAGAGTTTTATGGGTCAGAGATGTATCACTGGTTTTGTATTGTGCATCGATTAGCTAATCATTCAAAGGGGTTTGTTGGTACACTTATGACGTGCACATATCTTTTTCGTAATTTGACAGTGAAGCATCCACTTACTAACATTTTCAGACCGCGCTGATGCCATGCCGTCCGGCGGTCCAAGCTACGGCAGCTACTGCTGTGTATCGTGGTGCTTCAACAATGGCAGAACCTACAAGAAGCCTGGGACGAGTTTCTTCCGCATACCACGGGACGGCAGGTGTGTTAAATCTTCCATTTGTATGGTTTGCATGTCTTTAGGCTTACTGTTCGTACTTGCTCAGTGAGGGTAACAATAAAAAATCACTATGCAAGCACTTCCCCTTTCAGCTGGTAGTTCATTGCCAATGCAGGATGAAAGCATGGATGCAGTATGCTGGACGCGATGATCTCCTGAGTAAGCTGGCCAGCCTATTGTACGCAACGTACAGGGTTTGTAGCGACCATTTTACTGCTCAAAGTTTCATGGACCCTGGGCACACAAGGCTTACAAGAATGGCTGTTCCCAGTGTGCAACCAGCTCCACCATGTAAGTGATTGACTGAAACTCAAATACGTGCAATAGCAGCCACTTGTATTGAATCAGTGGCGACAGTTAATCGCGAAGATCTTTGTAGTCGATGGAGCAACCTCACTATAGAAGTAACACTTGGAAAGTCTTAAATTTTGTGAATTGTGGGCTATTACCTTCCTAACAACAGCTTTACATTTCTGTCGTTTTTTGATGCTCTTGACTTGTGCAACTTGTTTTGAAAGACTTTAAAGGGCTATTTCGCGTTGTCTTCAAGCCTGAGTGCACATGTACATATACCTTTCATCGGTGAAAACTGGTACTGTTGATAATTCCAAAAATCACAAATTACTTGTTTCCTAGTCGGTGCCTTCTCTTTTCTTCCACGTTCGGCCAATTTATGCGTTTGAAAGAGCTGTTTAGGTTTCCCCATGCTACAAGCTTTGTAACTTGTACCAACTGCACTTATATGCACGTTCTCCGAGTGTCGCTTCAAATAGTGACTGTGACATGACTGCAGAAGCTGCATTGCAGGGTGCGGATGAGCTTCAGTTTGTGTTATTTTAAGCCTCTTACTGACACCTTGTCGTAATTTCATTTCTTCAGGACCTGTGGTGAAGGCTTCAAAAAGCGGCTCCCACACATTGAGGTGCCCCGATGAGCAAGGTGCGTTCAGTGTCGCGATTTCTTTTTTTTACCCGAATTGACTGTTGACCAAACCTCTGCAGGTGGCAGCTCCCTTGTAGCTGGTGAAAGAATTTCTGCTGACTTCGTCTTGCCGGAGAAAACCTTAACCAGTCGTTCAGCTGTCACAAAAAGAACTTGTGTGACCGGTAAGTTGTATGTTCACTTCAACACCAGAGTGGATTGATATAGAGACTTCCGCAGGGCGCTTGCAAGATTGTTCCAACAGCACTGTCCGAGGCACTGAACAAGCTTCACAAGACCCTCCAGAAGACGTCTCCGCCAACAGCTCCACGCCTGAGTGCTCTAGAGAAAATGGTGACTATGCTTTTATTGCAGCTGTTTTTAATGTGCTATTTTATGTTTAGGACATTCTGAGGAAACTATCCTCAAAAGGACACTACGTGTGCACTTACAAAATGTAAGGGTGGGCTCTCAGTGATTTTCATTTTTTTGTGCATTGTAAACATTGTGAATGGTTTGTTTTTAGGTAGTGGAATTGAAAACTTTGCACCACAGAAAGTTGTGCACCATGGGTCTGAAAGAGCGAGGAAAGTGCTCGTATGGGATTAGTTGTTTTTTGCTTTTACATCCATTTTTTGTTTATTGCAGTGCGTTTCTGTGTGCCAGCGACAATGTCTCCATCATTGAAGTACAAGCAAACCCTTAAACATCTGCAAGCCAAAGTAGCAGCACAGCGGAAAACTATCAAAAGGCTGCGGAGACAGCCTCACCAAGCACCGTCATCGACTTCAAAGGCCCTTGGAGTTATCCGACCGCACGTCACCGAGGAGGCGTGATTCGCGACTTCATTGCTGTGTATATGTCACTTCTTCCTTCTTCATCAGCCTTGTGCGCTGTGTTTTTGCCATAGATCCTTACTTACCCACTGGCCCGGTGTGTCATACTTCACCAGCTTCTCGGCTTCTGCCAACTCTAGCGATGTGTGCGTTGTCTGCGTTCTCTCTGTATTCGTTACAATATTTGTTACAATTTATTTGCAAGGCGAGGTGCATTTGTTGTCTACCTTTGTCATATTGTGCTTTTTATATTCTTAGACTCTACCTTGCCTTTGAATAAAACATTGCGGATACTCTGTCTCTTTGACTGATATATACATTGATCACTTGTTCCAAAAGAAAAACACAAGCGCGATGAATAAAACCGTAGCGAATTATCATTACCTGCATCTCTTTTTATTATAACTTAATCGAAATAAAAATTACGTCACGACCAATTCGCACGAACCACTGAACAAAACAGAACAGGGAATCGCTAATTCAAAACGACCTACAAAAACTATCCATTTGGGCGATGAAAAGTGGTCTAAAATCATGAACTTTTGTCATAGCCAAACGTCGGTTACGCAAAGTAATTCAAAATTTGCGCCAGTGAAAACGAAACAGGAAGCGCACGCCACTTGCTCTCACCAACCACCAGGTGTGATAGGGTCGATTGGGCCGCTGGGGTCTACGGGAGTGTCCACTCTTAACCTTTTTTTATTTCTCTACGGTACTAATAGGTATGCAGTGGAAGTCCCGCTACAGGGACAACTTTGTCGAACTCTTGATGGCTATTGGAGCCTTCGTTTTGTAGAAGCGGAGGGGACTGGCCCACCTGAGGAGACGCCCTCAGCGAGCCATGTTTCTCTGCTACATCGGTTAAGAAACGTAATGCTTATGCATCTCAATGATGAACTAGTCATGCTGGGAGAGGCAGCCTTCCTCCGACGCTGGTCTACGCGATTCATTATTTTAAAAATAAGAGAGTGTCCATGCCTTTCCTCCCCTACTGAGGAGGTGGGCTAGAGCTTGTACCACTGTGTAATAGGTCACCAGTAAAAGAGCGAGGGATTGTGGGATGCGTCGTCTGCTGGCACCTTCCGGTTCGAGAAGAGCAGACGATGGCGAACCGCTTCGCCTCCAGCCTCAAATTATTCGGGATTCAGGAAGGAATAGGTCAACTTAGGACCAATACTAACCATGGAGCCGAACGAAGCGAGTGAAATAATTCGAAGAATAAGAATAGGGTGAATCTCATTCAGCACGCATTCGCAAGTCATGAATGGTAATCAAGCATTATTCCTCAAGGAAAAGGTTCATTACAGTTGCATCTTGCCAGCCCTTACCTACGGAGCAGAAACCAGGAGGCTTACCAAGATTGTTTTACCTAAATTGAGGATGACGCAGCGAGCGATGGAAAGGAAAATCATAGGCGTAACAATTAGAGACAAGAAGAGAGCATAGTGGGTCAGGTAACAAACCGGGGTTAAGAATATCATAGTCGAAATAAAGAAGAAGAAATGGACATGGGCTAGGCACGTAGCACAAAGGCAGAATAATCACTGGTGATTAAGGGTAACTGATTGCACTCCCAGACAAAACAAACGCACGAAGGGGAGACAGAAAGTTAGGTGGGCCGGTGTGATTCAAAAGTTCGCAATTATAAAGTGGCGACGGAAAACGCAAGACCGGGTTGGTTGGTGGATCATGGGACCATGCATCCGGACCCAGCAACCGTGCATCAAGTGCTATCGGTATTAGTGACGGCTCATCCTCACAGGGTAGAAAAACGTCTCTGTTCTATGCTGATCTAACTGGCTCGCTGTGCAGAGGTTGAGCTTTATGTCATGTCGGCTACCCCACTTCTCGGTGTTTTGCGACTGCGAAAAAAAATGGAATGTTAATCCCTGAAAAAAAGGGAACAAGCAAAAAGACCATATAGCAACTTAAAAAAATTGCCCGCAGCTTCCCTCGGGGGAACACTGAGGAGGATGCGGAAGTGGTTCCGCCAACAGTTTGGCCGGCGCTGGTCGAAGGGACGTCGATCATTCTGTTTGTGGATTCGTTGGCATTCATTTCACGGCGACTTCGGACGTCGACGCGCCGTACAAACCAACGGACGAGCGGCAACTGAGCGAGCGAGCGCCGACCTTGAGTATATCTACAGCGCGACGGCGCATGCGCTGTCAGCTGTCGAATGTTCTCAAAGGAGAAGCGCGCGCGCGGCACAGATGGCGACGGCGCGACGGCGCATGCGCTGTCAGCTGTCGAATGTTCTCGAAGGAGAAGCGCGCGCGGCACAGATGGTGGGCGACGGCGCGACGGCGCATGCGCGCGCGTCAGCTGTCGAATGTTCGAGAAGCGGTGCGGACGGCGCGGACGGCGCACTATAAGGCGCGAGTATAAGATGCTTCCGCATCTAAAATAAGGGAAATGTAATGTTTGCTTAGCACTAGTTCACATTTCGTACTGAAAGACACTTGCCAAGTGTAACCTAAACGCGTGGAACCCGGACATATCTGGCTAAGCCACCCGAGAAGTCCCCACATCAACTTACCATAATGTGACAGTTTTTGACGGTGCCTATTTGGAGCCTACCTACTGCCACAAAGGCAAGAAATGAAGTTGCAGTTTTAGGGACAAAGCTTCTTAAGCCGTGGGTCGTGTGTCCACGATGTATGAGTAGTTGAAGTAGTCAGGGTTGCCGCTGGGGGCTACTTTTCTCCAAATTCGCGAGTTTTAGGGACCCGTGGTGACCTAAAATTATGAATGGCTACATGGTGAATTTACGGCTTAGCTTTCGATTGTGTTTTGCATTCTTAACACAGTATCTTCGAAGCGAATAGGCATCAACACCTTTTCAAATATTTTATAGCTTTAGACTGTCCAGTAGAAGGTGCACTTTCCGCGACATTCATTAAGTCTGTCCTAATTCTCAGTTACACTATACTATTGAAGCACTAACGTACTGGTGCAACCGCCAGAAACCTCTCAGCAAAGTTTACGTGAACGGTTTGCTTCGCGTTGCGCGAAGCGGTGTTATAAGTTCTTTAGGTTCTTTGAAAGTTTTAAGCTTCTTTAATGTTCCGCTTCTCAAGTCACTAGATGACGCTTAGGCCGCGCGTGATCCGACCACAGCTCCAACTTTCCTCAATAGCTTGCGCACTTCTTCACTACATACGGAAGTACTCCGTGATTTAGTATGTAGAGTTTAAATCAACAAACTTTTCGGGCCGGCTATGAGGTCAATTTCTTTGCGCAGCTTTCAGAAACTGCATTGAGGTGAATGTGTAACGTAAGCCTGACTGCACAAAAAGTGGGTGCGGGCATTGCCATGGTTACGCAGTCCTTTCAAATTTATTTCTGTTATTTCGTAATTAGTTTGTTCAAAATTTGGACACGTTATTCCACTGCAATGAGATTTTCTAAAATCAGCAAGAAGACAACGCACGCCGTCTGTACCTTGTTGTAGCGACTGTTTCGCTCTGTATTCAATACAGCTGAAACCATCACAACCTTTTGTTATGAGGCGCTATAGACTTCAGGGACTGCTGGTGCATGCATGCCTTTCTCAGTGCTCCCATGGTGAAGCGGGTGATGAGACTGCAAGCCCAGTGAGCCCTTCCATGGTTAAGCAAGTGAATTGATTGGCAATGAAAAACATTGATATAATTTAGGCGTTCTGGATGGTACTGTATTCCAGAGAGCAATACATATTAAGCAATCTTCACGTGGCTTGTCACACGTATGTGAGTGTCAACTTTTTTGGCAAATTTTGCAGAACAATGGCGACTTTCGGTGACTTTTTGCTAGTCAGTTGGCGAATTTCACTGAAGTGTCAGTGGCAACCGTGGTAGTTGTAGATCTGGTAGTAGTATTAGGTAGCCACTTCTCGTTTAGCCTTTGGAATGTTCGCTGGCTGACGGTACTTCTGCATAATGAATCTACGCTAAAAAAATGTGAGATGGCGGTACTTGTAGTATTCAGTAGATGAATGGACGGATGCAGAGTCACAAATAGACAGACGATGAATCAACGGACAGATGGACAGATAGACTGACATACAGACAGATAGATGGAAAGAAAAACAGACAGACATCCATTCATCCATCCATCCATCCATCCATCTAGACAGATAGACAGAATCCATTCATCCATCCATCCATCTGTCCATCCGAGAGACAGACATACAGACAGACAGACAGACAGACATACAGACAGACAGACAGACAGACAGACAGACAGACAGACAAACAGACAGACAGAGAGACAGACAGACGGACGGACGGACGGATGCATGGATGGATGGACGGACGGATGGATGGATGGATGGATGGATGGATGGATGGATGGATGGATGGATGGATGGACGCACGGATGAAAGGGCTGAAGGACGAAAGCATGGATGGACGCACACATGGACCATAGCAAGGTTGGACAGACAGGCGAACGGATGGATGGACCGACTGAAGCATGAACGCAAGGATGGAGAACGCACAGACATACAGACAGGCGGACGAATGAATGAATGAATGCAGGGATGAAACTACGGGCGGACAGACAGATGGACGCATGGACAGATGGACAGTACCACAGATGGACGGATGGACAGAACCACAGACGGATGGATGATCGCTTGGACAGACGTAAGGACATAAGCACTGACGGATGGACATACGAACGCACGAATGGACGAATAAACTCATGGATGGATGGTCGCATGGATGGACGAAACCAAAAATGAACGTACGAATGGAAGCGTGGAAGAACAGACGCATGGACGAAAGCCCGGACGGATTGATGGACGAATGGCGCTTCACCCCCCTCATTATCATTCGCTTCGCGAAGATGCTGTTATTGTTTTTTATAACTGCTTAAGCTGCGCGATGCTACTGCATGTCAAAGTACAATAGGTGGTCAAAATCTGCGGAGCTATTCACTGCGGCGTTCCTCATAAACATATCATGCTTTTGGCACTTCAAAGAGCCACTCACCATGTTTGACAATTTAGAGATGACAAGCGCAATGCATAGACAAGGAGTTCATGATCACGTCTGCCAAAATTTACAAAGCTACATGCCACGGAAACGGGTCAACTTTCAAGATGAACGCTGCTCCCCGAAGAGTTTCACAATATCAAACTCAATGCTGCTCCCTCTTCTTCTGCCGGCGCGCGCCTAGAGAATGAGGGCATGACGTGCGCATATGAATGGTCTTACGTACATGGCAATGCAGTGACGTTGGTCCTATACGTAGGCGACGCTGCTCTCACGTTGCAAACAATGGCACGTGCCGTGGAGAAAATTATTTAACACGGCATGCGTATAATATGTATTTTTTGCTTGAAGAGAGTAATAAAGCTCTAGATAAATAAATAGATACAATAAGAGAATGTGGGCGTTTTTTGCATTTTCTCCCGTGAATCGCAACGAGATGCGGGGCTAATGTGTCGGCGTTTCGCATGCGTTCATGTCCCCGTGGTCAAGGTATCGAGCAGACGACCACCGTGAAACTCTTCTACGCGTCCGCGCACTTATTGTGCTCATCTATTTTACCACGTCTAAGCCAGCGTTTCCAAACAACCCCGCAGAAACAGACAGAAGACCAGCAGATAACGCTGGTCAACAAATCAATGCGCTCGCGTGCTTGGGGGTTGGACTTGTTTGAGCACGTTAGGCGCACGTGACCTCTTCGTGAGATGCCTGAGAAATGAAGAGGGCTGGGGAGAGATTTCGCTTGCGAAGGCTACGCGGAGGAGTGGCAAGTGTTTCGAGCTCACCTCCTCTCATCCTCATATCGCGCTGCTTCAAAAAATTTAATTTATCCGCTCATAATGAACTGATTTAAAAAAATTTTTGTGGCAAAATGTTCCGCATCGGACACCCAACAGCTTCCACCATATAACTTCAATTTGGTATAGGGCCTGGTGAGTGGTCTTCAAGGTCCCCGAAGATACGATGTTTTCATGCACATTCACGGGCACACGCGAAGAAACACTAACGTTTCATGGTAGGAGAGTAAGAAACAAACGTCAGCATAGTTCCTCTTCGTGGAGGGGCATGGTTTCTCACAGCTGCCCCTTCCTCTATTACGTCAACGTATGTGGTAGACAGTGTGCCCCCTCCCCTCAAAGATGGCTGGGCACGGCAACCTTTCCTCTTCGTGTGCACGGCTACCATAGAAATAAAGATGGATATATCAGTCGTTCGATAGTGAAATGCTTGTTAGTCGATCAAAATCATCCGGCATCGGATGCATACCTGCTGACAGAGTGACACTGTGTATAAAGAAGCGTAAATATTTTCCTGTAGACTCTTATCTTTGCCATTTCAGTAATTCATGCATCACTGTCATCAGGCGAGAACTGTGGGAAGCGTTCTCGATGCAAGCGCACGCAACCGTCAGTGCTGTGCCATACGAAACAGACAACAAACGTTCTGCAAAAGTTGACAAATTGCTCCTGGAGCCTATCCGATAGTCAAATTAAAAGGCTCGCACAAACGCTCGTCCATTCAAGGCTCCTGTATTCACTACCCTTCCTGCCAATGACGGTGACTCACTCGGATTGAAAAACTTGAATGCATCAACAAAACATGCATTCGCATCGCCACAGGGCTACCGAAATACACCAAAGTCAAAAACCTGTATGAAACAGGTCTACTTTTAGATGCGGAAGCATCTTATACTCGCGCCTTGTGGTGCGCCGTCCGCACCGCTTCTCGAACATTCGACAGCTGACGCGCGCGCATGCACAGTCGCGCCGTCGCCCACCATCTTTGCCGCGCGCGCTTCTCCTTCGAGAACATTCGACAGCTGACAGCGCATGCGCCGTCGCGCTGTCAATATACTCAAGGTCGGCGCTCGCTCGCTCAGTTGCCGCTCGTCAGTTGGTTTGTACGGCGCGTCGACGTCCAAGGTCGTGGTGAAATGAATTCCAACAAATCCACAAACACAATGATCGGCGTCCCTTCGACCAGCGCCGCCCTCTCGCTTACGTGTGTACGTGTTAACTCATTTAACACCCCCTCCTACAACCACGTTAACCAATTTAGCCATCGACCCAAGTAGGTCGCAATTTAACACCCCATTTCACAACCACGTTAACCAATTTAGCCATCGACCCAAGTAAGTCGCACTTTAACACCCCGTTAACCAATTATATGCTCCGCATCCTCCTCAGTGTTCCCCCGAAGGAAGCTGCGGGCAATTTTTTTTCTATTACGTGACTATTTAGAGCCTGCACTGCAAGCTCAAAATGAGCACCTCAAGCTAACCCGCCCTGGAAGAGCCATCAGGAACGAGCTAGGTCTTAGCAACCAAGACCTGCCTCAAATTCTAACCACCATTTCGCCATGGAAAGATATTACCGTGACAGACAATCGGCCGCTTCCAAAACATCGGATTAAGCCTCGACAATCAGCGATGGGTATATTACGCTCTGCGGCATATTGCACACCTTGAAAGTATACCTAATGGAGAAGATATAATCTACACGGATGCTTCATGCACTCTAGAAGGCTCCAACACAGGGGAATTTTTCAACCTGAGAACAGGGGAAGCATCCTCATTCTTTATTACGCAATCATGCTTACTGCCCGAAGCAGCAGAAGGGTATGCTATTTCGGAAGCTCTAGCCCATTAAAATCAAACAGGATCATCGACAAAAGCTATTCGCATCTTCATGGATTCGCAGCAAGTGCTTCAAACACTCCGAACTAGAAGAAAGCTACCGGCGTACGTCAGGCACATCCTACAAAATGCCGCCCAACTTCAAGAACGATCAGTCCGGGTACGAGTTCTTTGGATTCCTGGACACACAAATATACCGGTACACGAGCTAGTTCATAAACGAGCGTTGCATCATCACAGCAAGGAACGACTCGGGGATATGGGCTCGAAGCATGCCGCAACAATGACCCAAGATAAGACCCATGGAGGCAACTACCGAGCAAAACTTCAACGCCGGCGGCAATTAGGAGCCAAAATAGAAGAAGCTACAAAACACGATGCCCCACCCCCAAGATCCACCCGCTTCTACGAGGTCACACTCAGAAGATTGCAAACACGAAGCTTCACGACAATCCCGGTCCTTCACAAGATACACCCGGCAAAGTACTCCGACCCCCACTGTGACTACTGCCACGAGCCAACAACGACGGAGCATATCCTCTGGGAATGCCTCGTTCACGAATCAAGCCAAGCTGCATTTACGAAGAAAGCCCTATGTACCCTGCCTCAGGTACAGTAAGACATGGAAGGTACTACCAACTGCATAATTGAAGACTCACTTATCATAGTCAAGCTCAACTAACCAGTGGTGTGCTGCCTTGCGCACGATCACCATTCCCTGCCCAGAAGTAACAAGCTTACCAGTTTGAGCCCACCCGATTTTTTTTCTTCTATGGTGCTGAAGCCAACAAGCGAGAGCACAATGTAAATACTCCAATAAAGTTTTCAATCAATCAATCAATCAATCAATCACGCTACCGTCTGCTAGGTCTACGCTTTGGCTTTGCTAGGGCTTGGACAAGATGTACACTGGCGCTTCATGTAAGTTGCCACATGCTGGCCACGGTTGAAGAGGCCCTTGCCTACACTTTAACTCTGGATGTGGCAGCTAGGTGCGCGTGTTCGAGTGGTTTAGTTTTAAATGCGAAGCATTTCTTAGCGAACTTTGGTGACTTAGAGCGTATCTATCTATCTATCTATCTATCTATCTATCTATCTATCTATCTATCTATCTATCTATCTATCTATCTATCTATCTATCTATCTATCTATCTATCTATCTATCTATCTATCTATCTATCTATCTATCTATCTAGCCGCCTGCGACTTATAGCTGTCCTGGCTGTTTTGATAATGGTGTTGATACTAAGTTTGGTATGGCATAAATGACTGTATGAAGAACATATTTAACTAAGCATAAGATGAAAATCATAACATTTATTTCATGAATGTCATGATTTGCATTTCATAGTCCAGCAGCTCTCGCGATGGTTTCGTTCACATGGTATGTTGCGAAATCGGTATCGTAAGACAAGATTGCATGCCGAACACAAATGACCGACTCTAACATCAAAATCATGGCATGCATGTCATGTAGCGACATGAGTACATTCCACGCTCATGATGCGCTCGCGGCCGTTTTGCTAGCGTCACATATACCTAATTTGGTATTACGGTACGTGAATGGATGACGAAGGTATGCCACTGGTGCAAAAATGATAAATATGACATGCATGCCATGTAGCAACCTGACTATAGGCCACGCTCATAATGCGCTGGTGGTCGTTTCACTAGCTTCACTTGTGCCAAATAAACCAAATGTAAGGAGCAGCCTGGACGGCACCCGAATGGCCAGCTGCCCGGCGTCCAGTTCAAGATTATGGCTTCCAATCCAAAGAAGACGCCTGCAGTTGCAGCGAAAGGCAGCTGGGCTGAGCGAGTGCGCAACGGCGTGGCGGAGGAGATGACAGGTAAGCTCAAGAGCGCGATAGAATCGCACAGCTAGAGCAAGAATACACGAGGCTTAGAATATTGAATGAGAGGCTATCAGCCGAGTTAAAAAAATTAAAATCATCTCACTAAGCTTACCAGCACGCAGTCTTCACAGCCAACACCTCAGCCAGTTGATGACCCTTTGGCGCAAAACTTTGGGGACTCGAGAACCACAAAAAAGAGGGCAGTCATGGCAGAACACTTGCAAGCCAACCAAACGACCATGTTAGCTATGAAAGAGGTCTTTGACACGCTGAGCAAGGTAGTAGTCAATCTTAGCGAGCAGATGGGCAGGCTACATTACAGCACGACGGCACTGGAAGAGCATATGACTTTACGCATAACAAATATCAAAACATATCTGCACAACAAAGCAGTGCCTCCTCATGCACCAAACTCACCTCTTCGGCCACCAATTCTAGAGATAAAAAACCTGCCGACAGGTGCAGCATCAGGCTCTGGTGGCCCATGTAATAATCATGATGGCAGCGCTAGGTGAAGCATTCCGTATCTGGCAATGGAACTGTAGACGTTACCTTAAAATGAAGGCAACCCTACAGCAGCATAACAGGAGCAGCCAAAAAAACCTCATAATATATATTTGCGAGGAATACTTTTTCCGCAAGCAACGCTGCCTGGACTCCGGCCTGTAATAAGGGATTCCAAAGGGAAGAGAGTCTGCACCTTCGTATGCAACAAACTAATGCACGTAACCCACGACCCCGAGATAGAATCAGACCGGTTGAAACACGTCATGGTAGATATCGTGCCGGGTACCAGCATCCGTGAGAGCATCACTAATCTTTACACATATAACAGCCTAAAGGAACAAAACCAAGAGTTCAAGACGGTACTCAAGAAAGCAGTTCGTATTGCCGGGGAATGTCCACTTGTCATAGCAGGTGAGTTCAACGCCCCTCATCATACATGGTGTTACAAGTACAACACTGGAAAAGGAAATGGACTTTGGCAAATGCTAGTGAACTTCATCTCACCCTAATCACGGACCCTAGTCTAGCAACAAGACTTGGTACATCTTCCCGCAGAAATTCCCCCATAGACATTACATTTGTAAGGAACATCAATAAGGCCCAGTGGATGAGCCTTGCTTTAGACCTCGGGGGTGACCACTGGGTTCTTTCCACTACCTTCTCCGTGGAGCGTAAAAAGCAGAGAGAATGCCACTTAACAGACTGGGATAAGTTCATGAAGTTATAGAGCGAAAGGAAACAAGATGGCCACAGACCAGGGTTGGAGGAGGGGGTCAAACAGATTAAAGAGGACATCAAATATGTCTCCTCAACCATTACGACAGATTTTCCGGTTCAAAGAATGAATAGCCGGCTCGCTCATCTTCTTGAGGCAAAGCAAGCACTACTGAACCATTGGAAGGGTCAGCGCCTGAGCTGAAGACTGAGGCAGAAGAGAGCCCCGCCACGGTGGTCTAGTGGCTAAGGTACTCTGCTGCTGACCCGCTGGTCGTGGGTTTGAATCCCGGCTGCGGCGGTCGCATTTCCGATGGAGGCGGAAATGTTGTAGGCCCGTGTGCTCATATTTGAGTGCACGTTAAAGAACCCCAGGTAGTCAAAATTTCCGGAGCCCTCCACTACGGCGTCTCTCATAATCATATGGTGGTTTTGGGACGTTAAACCCCACATATCAATCATGAAGAAGAAGATAGCTGAGATGAACAGATCAGGGGAGGAACATATTCGCACACTATCTAAACAGCAATGGGACAAAATCTGCAACTCAGTCGATGGTCTGATGCGCAATGGCAAGACATAGAATATATTAAAACGAAAACACCACCAATACAAAAATACTACCACCTCAACGAAAACACCACCAAAACTAATCAAAAGCACGTTATCGCTCAAATTTTGCATAAAGAGATAGGGCTCTCCACAGAACAGCAAGTCGTGCAGCGGGTCGTCCATAAGTACCTCGCAATCATAATAGCATTGAAACCACCTAGTAGACAGTACCAGGGCTCGCCCAATTCAGGTCTTGAAGGCGACTTTAACATCGAGGAGATCCGAAGAGCTTTGCATGATCTCAACGGCAGGTCGGCCCTGGTCTGCACGACATACCGAACAAGGCCCTTCATAACGTTGATGACAATTCAATTGAGACCCTGAAGGATATGATAAATGCAGCATGGAGAGAAGTTAGGGTGCCAGAGCAGTGGAAGCTGGTCAACACGATCCTTATTCCTAAGCCAGGAAAGCCCCTAGCTTGGACCACATGGGGCAGTATACTTGACATCTTGTGTCGGCAAGGTTGCAGAACATGCCATACTGCACAGGATAAAGAAGTACTTTTAAAGTAACGATATCTATAAACACAATATGGTTGGAGTGAGGGCAGGGCTATCCACACAAGACGCAATGAAGCTTATCAAACACCAGGTCATCGTCAACAAAACCAGAAACTTGAGATCAATTCTGTGCCTAGATCTAGAAAAAGCGTTTGACAACATCTTCCACTCATTCATACTTTAGGCGATTTCCAAGCGTGGTCTGAAGAAAGCCTTCTATGACTACGTATGGTCCTTTCTTACAGATAGGAAAGCTGTCATAAAGATTTCAGATATCCAGACCGCAGCAATCAAACTAGAAGCAAGCGGCACGCCTCAAGGGGCAGTGATTTTTGCAATGCTGTTCAACATTGCCGCGATTGGATTGCGAAAGAAATTATTGAGCACCGAAAGATTGAAGCACAGTACCTACGCGAATGACACTATCATATAATGTACGGTGGGGAGTCAGGGGCAGAGTTAGAGCGCCCTGCAAGAGGCCATTGACACTGTAGAAGAGCACCTTCGTCTTTCAGGGCTCAACTGCTCCTCGAGCAAATCAGAACTCTTACTGTATCGGACTTGACTCCGGAGACCGAAGCTCAGGGAATGGAAGCATATAAATCAGAAAGATAACCACCTCCGTACAAATCAAGGGGATGCCACCCAGAGGGTTGACACCATCAAAGTTTTGGGCATGTTGGTAGAGCCTATCGGCGCTAGCAGCAAACCTATAGGCAAGTTAACCTTGAAAACAGACAGCGCAGTGCACCTCATACGCACAGTGGCCAACAAAAAATATTTGATGAAGGAAGACAACCTCACCCAATTGATGCATGCGTTTGTCCTGAGCGACTTCACGTACGAGGCCGCAATGTACATCTGCTTTAGAGCAGCGTCCGAAAAACTGAATGTGCTCCTCAGGAAAGTTATCAAGAAGGCTCTTGGCTGAGGCCTACCCGTACACACGAGCCCCGAACGTCTACTTGAGCTTGGCATTCACAACACGCTCGAAGAAATAGCAGAAGCCCAAGAGAGAGCACTGTTTGCAAGGTCATCAACAACAAAGTCGGGGAGAATGATCCTGCAGGAGCTGGGGCCAGCCTCCAATGACGATTAGACTCAAGTACAATGATATCCCCGACAACATCAGGGAGAGTATCACGGTATCTCTTATACCACGAAACATTTATCCAGAAAACAACATTGAAAGAAAACTAGCGTGGGCTAGGATTATACTTCGTCAAGTCTCAAACGAGGAACGAAGGGTCGTATTTGTTGACGTGGCTTCCTTCGCCAATGAGAAAGCATTTGTGGCAGCGGTGGTTGATGGGGCTGGACATGTCGTCAACTCAGTGACAGTCAAGACGAAAGACCCAATCATTGTGGAACAGGTGGCCATCGCCTTAGCACTCAAGATGGATAACATTAAAGTCATCTACACTGATTCCATGGTACAACTACGGGCCTTCGCAAAGGGGGCGGTCTCAGAACAAACGCTGATAATGCTACATGGCAAGGACATAATGCATCATCTTCTGAGTTGGTTCTAAGCTCACCTAGGGCAAATCAACGACTCCCCTCCCAGTCTCAATGAAGCAGCATACGAGGCGGCACGAGACCTCTCCAACCGCACCTCCTTGGGCATGTGTTCTACCGGTAAGGGAAAAAGGGGCAAATTCTTAAAACATATAACGAGCTCACTAAGCGTTTCTACCTGTCTAGAAGGATATTCTCTGCAACTCACAAAAATCTAATTCGGCCCCAAGGACTTACATTAAGGCTTTTGCAAACGCAGAAACACCCTACTTTGAAAAAGATACACTTCATGTACCCTGACCTATACCAAAGTAATCTTTGCCCGCATTGAAGGAAAATAGCTTTGTTAGCACATATGCTTTGGCAGTGTACTGAATTCGCTCATTTATCGATCATCACCTCTGCCAGATGGGAGGCGGGAATCCGCAGCTCGTCCTTGGCAGTTCAGCTCGGGGCTGTGTACCAAGCCCGCGAGGCGGCTGAGGAGCTCGGCATCTCTGTCCTCACGTGGGAGCAGCACGCAACACATTGATCTCTGTTGTGGAGGACCAAATAAAAGTTTAATCAATCCAATCAAATCCAGACCGGCACATCTGCCTCTGCTCAATGAGATCAGCGAGCGCCTGGTATCTCCCCACATACCATTCATGCAAGTCCACTGCCTCACGCACGGGGGCAGTTCGGAATAGTAGGCCAAGTGGTGAACGTGCCTGTGGAAGTGGATCGGACTGTCCAGTCACTTCCACGATCTGTCTCGGACAATATGGGCATCTTTGTGAACTTAAAAAAAGATGCGGACGCTATAGTCAGTGTATGTATAGGATGCGGTGCTTAAGGCAGAATTGAAGCTGCGGCTTGACTACATGTGCGGTACCCCACTCTACATGTGTTATCACATATGGTGCCGGAGGGAGCCATTGATCAGTGCCTGGACGACCTGGCCAACACAGATAAGATAAAGACAGTAGAGGGCCTGGAACACGACGCAACTACGATAGCTGATCCCGTCTGCACAAATTGGCTTCTGACGCTGCGCCAAGAGGCAGTCATATGGGACGACACCATGTACCTTGACATAAGTCCTGTGAAATCGTCGCCCCACAAAGCCTGCTGTACGACGAGCACGCCGAACAACTCTCGTTCCCACAGATCTACTTCGGGCAACCCCAGCACATCAGCACCAACGTACACCCAGCTGTTTTTGACTTGACAACCAGTGAATTCACTACACTGATCGGCGTGGTGTCATGCATATCCACATTCTGTATATGGCGATGAAGGTTTCGCGGTTCCACATATGCACAGGACTTGGCGCCACTTTCAGAAACTGCCAGGCGACTGAGCATATAACGAAGAAGCTCTTGGAAGACCGCAGCTATGTCGAGGAGTGCATCAGTTGAGACTTCGCGTTCCTTAGAGGCACACTGAACACCGTGTATTACTGGGCGCAGAGGAGGAGAGATGTCTTCGCGATGATCCGACAACTCGGCAACCCTACGCTCTTCATGACTCTCAGCATGTCCGAGCTGCACAATGAGCGCCTTCTTCAACTCATAGAGAATATGAAGGAGCTGCTTGAGAAGCACCACCGCTAAGTCGATGACATGCACTCAATGTACAAGCCTAGATTATTTAACAATGACCCAGTATTTATGCCCTCTGCTTCGACAAACTCGTTCGTGTCATCATGATGGTGCTGCAGTACACTAAGATATCCACCTTCGCGAATAATCATGTTGTGCATTACCTTGAGCGAACAGAGTTCCAACAGAGAGTGAGCGTACACGCGCACCAGCTCCTTTGGCTCAACGAGGCTCCTCAGGAGGGTTTGACTGACGATATGCCTTGCTTGGTTGCCTTGGTCAATTCGCTTATCAGCCTTGATACCAGCGTCTTGAGCGCCAGGCTCTCCAAATACACCAACACACCTTTACGTGCTACAAGTGCGACAAAACTAAGAATGTGTGCTGTTTTAATGCTCCTTCTGGCCAATGAGGGAGACACGTATTCTAACCCCCACTCTCAAGCACGAAGGAATCGAACTGGAACTAAAGGCCCCGTGCGAAAAGTATAACTGTATGTACAGCAAATTGGAAGAAGTGCAGTGCGCATCAGTTGATCAGTTTTGGCAGAACAATAGTATTGCCACATAAGCTGAATACATCCAGGTGCTCAAGGCAGGCATCAGCCGTGCCACAGTCTTCATCAAAAAAAACCCCCAACAGCAATTTGTGAATGCCTTTCATCCGTGGATAGCGTCTTTTCTGAACTCCAATTTGGACATTCGGCTGATTGTGCATGCCTATTTGTGCACGGCGTATGTGGCGGACTAGGTAAACAAATCCAACCGTGGATGCTCAAATCTGCACACCACACATGCAGAAATTGAAAAGCACCTCCCAAGCTTGTCAGTGAGCTTGTTGTGCGTGTGCTCAAGGGCGTTGACATGAGCACCCAAGAAGCTGCGTCGATCCTCCTCCGTCTTGGCATGTCTGATTCCAGCCGGCAAATTGCTTTCATACCTACCATACACGAGTATGCCTCTGCAAGCAGTAGCGAGAATCACAGGATGAAGACGATGACTCTACTGACGTGTAGAAGCTGGACGTGGTGCAGAAATATGAGGATCCCCTCGAAGAAATAGCCGACGTGTGCTTCGCGGACTTTGTCGGGCATTACACGTACAGCCCCCATCACGGCCAGTATCGACACTGCAAAGTGCCTGGGATCATCAGATACCGAGCCTATAGAAGAGAGGACGTGGATGATGGGCGTGGAGAAATGGCCACGCTATTTCATCCATTCAGGCACGAGAGCGTTGATATTTAAAATTTTTTAAGTCACTCTATGAGACCCACTTCGAAGGAATTGTGTCAAAAAAAAGAGAGTTCGGGGGCAACATTTCTGGGGAGGACCTCCAACACATGTGCCACAAACTTCTGCAACAAATCATCAGTGAACAACAACAGCAAGAAGAAATCGTGGTAAGGCAAGAAAGCGTTGTGTCGGTGGACCGACTCGAAAATGATGATATCGTGCACGTCATTTCCGCATGCGGAGCAGGTAACACATACCGTGCAGTGAAGACAAGAGAGGACGTCATGAGTGCCAGGAACTACTGTGCAGCCATGCGCCTCACAAACCAGGAGCAGCGCTCACTGATACTGGAGGTCATCAATCGCTCGGAGCTCCCCAATAAAGAAACGATTCGAGTCTTCCTGACGGGACCAGCGGGGTGCGGCAAGACATTTACGATTGACCTCCTAAAGCATGCCTACAACCGGCTGCATACGAGTCCTGGTTCCGCAAGCAATGCTTATGTAACTATGGCAACAACGGGGAAAGCCGCTTCTGCTATCGAAGGCATCACCGTGTACATGGCGCTCAAGATAACAACCAAGCAGGATGATCGAGGCTTGAGTCACAGCGATATAAATACCTACAGATGTGCCTTCAGGAACGTCAAGGCAATGTTATTAGACGAAGTCAACATGATGGGCTCGGAGGTGCTAGTGAAAGCGGATGAAAGGTTGCGCCAAATCACGCAGAACTTTCAGGAATCATTCGGAAGCCTCAGCGTCTACATGTGTGGTGACTTTCGCCAGTTGTCTCCCATCAAGGCAACTGAGGTGTACAGGCGCAGCGCGAGACAAGTGAGGAAGCTAAAGATGGAGCATCCCTGAAAGAATTTCCACTACCACCACCTCGTTCACGTTGTCCGCCAAAGTGACGCAGCCTTCTCGTCGATTGTTACGAGATCGGGTGATGGCCTCGTGCTAAGTGAGAATGACGTCACGATGATTGAAAGCCGACTTGTGTCATTCGAACAAGCCACTACAAAGTACCCAAATGGCATCCGGCTGTTCTACAACAATGCGGAGGTTGACCGCTACTAGGCCCACTGCCTCGAGGATGTGGACGACGTCTTTCGCCATTCTGCTTGCGATAAGATCACCGGCTACAAGCATGAGCAGGCGTACAGACATACCCTTTCAAAGATGGCTAACAAGAACACAAGCGATAGGGGGGCTGCCAGCCTCAATTTTTCTGAGCGTCGGCAAGCTCTACATGATCACAGCCAACATAGACGTCAGTGATGGCCTCGTCAATGAAAACATGGGCACCTTGCGCTACATCAAACATGATGAACACGCCAACATTATGCGTCTGTGGCTGGAGTTCCCGACATCTGCAGTAGGCATCGTCACTCGGGCAACACGTCATGGCCTCAAATCCCTCCATACAATCGCAGTGGGTGCCCGTGGGATTGCGAACCACCACCAACATAATCTACGCAATGCAATACATCTCTTGCAAGAGAACACAGTTTTCCCTCGTACAAGCCAATGCGATAACTATACACAAGTTGCAAGAAGCCACGTACGCTGAGGTAGTCTACGAATACGACAGGCGCCATCCTCTGAGGCTTGTCTACGCGACCCTGTCTAGGGCTACCTGCCTAGATGGCTTATACATAACCAACGCAAAGTGTCATTTCAAGTTTCATTACTTGCGTGGTTCAATCGACGGACAACTAGTGGGTGAAATGACGTGGTTAGAAAAAAGTGGCTGGCTACTATTTTAGATCAGGCTGACGCCTTCGCGTGGCACCACAATCAGAGGAAGCAGCTCACACTCGCTGCTCTCAACGTCCAGTATCTTCATGCACGCGTGCAAGACATTGAAAAAGAAGCTGTGCTCAAACAAACTTCCGTACGACTTCTTTGTGAAAGCTCGAGTGATGAGCCCATTTCCATCAAGCGATTCTAGTCGGTCGTCCGTAGCAAGCGGCCACATTGCAGATGCATCGGCGTGGCCATATATAAAAACACTGTGACGTGAAACTTCGACATTTGCGGTGTTGCACTGCGCCAGCCTCCAATCACCGAAGGCATAGCCGCAAGCAGTGGAATTGGCGATGTCTGTATAGCACACATAAACTGCAACGACAGTGAAATTGCGTTCACCGCCATTTACCTGAGCCTCGGAGCGCAGAGTCCCTGAAAAGCTTCTTGTCTATGTTTTTTTTTGGCAGTCATACCACTGCGACGAAGAATACGGACCAGAATAAGTCTGCCGAGAGGAGTATGCCGCTCATTATGGCTGGTTGCTTCAACGTGGATTTGTAAAAACCCGTCAAAGCCTGGTTCACACAATGCATGGAAGATCTTTTCGGTTTGCACAGCGTCTTCTGAGACCTATGCCCGCAACGAAGAATGGAGGAGTCATTGATCACTTCTTCATAAGAGACATGAACGATTTTCAGCAGTTCACCTACACTTTAAACTTCAGTGTACATTGTAACCTCGTTGCCGCAATAGCAGACAGATCCGTTAACTCTTCCTCAGCTGCTGGTGTTGACTGTTCATAGCGATAATGTTAACGATGTGTCGACAACTCTTTCCGCACATAGACGCTTATTCGTTATGTGTGTACGCGTTCACTTCCATCAAGGACTAATACTAGAACAACATATCAGCGTACTACAGATGGGGTCGTATTTCAAACGTTAGTTTGAAATACGACTATAAACAACATACTTGCATCTTATCTGGATTGGTCAGTGCACATAGCTTTTCTACTTGTGTTTACTGTGAGTACGTCTGTCCGCCATGTAACGTTGTGACAATGTTAAGTGAGATATGAACCTTCCTCAACTTTGCTTCACATATCGTCATTTCACACTATACGTGAGATCTGCCAATTTTTTCCTTTGGTCAGGCGGCACTGAGTTGGTCTCTCGTTCAGCACTGGGGCAGCAACGTTCTCAGGGAGGCTTTGCTTTCCCTTCAGTGTCCATACGCTGTCGGCTGCTTGCAGTGCGCTTCCTTTTGCACCTACTGCAAGGGGAGGAATCTCCAACACGAACGCTTGCATATTACTTTCTGGGTACTCACCTTCGGCATTTGATGCCTATAGTGCACCTTAACAGGGGGCTACCGTTAATAACGCTTCCTTCGTTTTATGCAACAACTGTTGCATTTTTAGGGTTGAACCTCCTTAAAACGTGGGTCTGTCCATGGCTTGTATGTATGGAGTAGTACGTAGCCACCAGTGGCGCATGCCCGCTCTAGAGCGGTTATGTGCCACAGGGGATGCGAGATGGGAGATGGCGGTACTTGGAGTGTTCTCTAGATAGACTCACGCATGTACGAACAGACAGACTAGTAGACGGACGGACGAATGGATAGACGTGTGGTTGTACGGACGGATATACGCACGGGTGGTCATGCGGATGGACAAGCAAGTACGAACGGACGGACGTAAGCACGGATGGGCTGACGGATGCTTCGCCCCACTCATCATCATTAACTCTAGGGATATGTGGTGATTTTTTTCACCATGTTCAGCCGACCTCTGCTGGCATAGATGTGTTGAAAAACCACATAGTTGAAATAACTGCTGCTTTGTTGCTTCCTTTGGTTTCCTCAGCCTGCCGTGCTCACTCTAGTCGGGTGTTTTGGAGCTTGTTAACGGCTTATTTTCTGCCTGGACACCTCCGGGACTTCATATGGCGCCTGGAATTGGGTGTGTCTCTCACTCTAGACCAGCTATAAAGGTGGAGAATGGTTCACTCAGGAACATGCCTGAACTGCTTCGATTGGGAAACAAATCAGCATTTTCTGAGGCATTGTGTCTTTGCTCGCATTCTTTTTAGAACCGTACCTGCTGGATTTCGCTGCCTCAAAGTGAATCGCTTCGTTTTTCTGGGCGATGTTCACGAGGCCGCTTCGCTTGTCTTCTCATTGTTGCTGGCTCTTTCTGCCTCTGGTGCAATCGCTGTGAGGCGGTTGCATCGGGCCGCCACCGCCGCGCGCTCTTCCCGATCCTAGAGCGATTTTACTCAGAGCTGCTCTTTGTTTTGTTGGAGGCGCTCTTCTTCCTCGATGAAGTAGAACTTCCTCGGCACTGGTCTTGCCCTTTTTTGTCGGTCTAATACGGATGAGTGAAACTTGTCTTTTGGCGGTCCTGGTATTGGTAGGCTGATGTGTTAATGCGCCAGCCGAAATGGCATGCCAACATGTAAATATGCAAAATTTACTTATTTATGTTCTATATGTGGTCTTGTTCACCTTGAAATATTTTTGTGTTAGTGTTTGTGTGAGCCATCGAATGTACATGTTCTTTCGATGTGATCTCATATTGATGTTCATGTAAGTTTCGTCTGTTTTGTCATCAAATTTATTGTATGTCTAAGAAGGAATTGTTCTGTTAAATTTTATTGACGTTTGTGACGATAAATTTTTCCAAAAAAGTGGGCTAACTTAGGTGTGGTAAAAACGAAGAGAAGGGGATCTCTTTGACGTCCCTGCGTGTTCTATGTCAGGGACGTGCACCTCATCTAGCCATGGCATCTTCAATGTCATGGAAGCCTTCGAAGGCACAGGCCTTTGACGTTGTTGTCCCTGCGGGGACTAGTCCGGAGACCGTCGTAGACGCGACGGCCTCTATAGTTGGCCTCTCGGAGGTACACTGCATTCAGCACGTGGCAGCCATTAACTTCTAAGTAACTGTCAAGAGCATGACTACCACGACTCTCATCGTCAACGCTGGCTGCCTGACCATCGGTGCCGAGCATACTCCTGTCGTTCCTGTCGACCCGCAGGTACCTAACGTTGCTTGCCTCTGCTTACCAGCCTTTGTCACCAACGAGGTATTCGTCCAGGCTTTGTTCCAATATCGAAAGGTACTGAGTGTGACAGCTGACTTCATGAGGTAAGATTTGGAGTTCTCACAGTACAAGAACTATTCCGCGAGTACCAAGTAATAGAGCCCGTAAATGTGTGCGGCCCACGTGTGTATTTTTATGCAATATTTTCTAATAAATAATAATCTCTCAATAATAGGTTTGTTGTCAATCAGGCGCTTGTAATACGGCTAAGTGAAACTTTATTGAAGTTATCGAAGTGAGTTCTCATTCCATGTTGGGATGTTTCATTGTTGCCCAGATTTGAAAGCATGACCGCCGTCGTGGCATGCACCAACTGAATCGCTGCGCTCCTAATCACGAAGACAGTGGTCCCATTCTTGGTATGGAAGAACGAAACAGTTAGGAGGTATACCATAGTGCACAAGGGAAGAAATATATAAATAAATAAAGAAATAAATAAATAAAGAAAGAAAGAAAGTTTGTCTGGCATGCACACAACAAGCTTTCCATACTCCCAATGTATCTGACAGGGCGTGCGCTCCTGAACCTTTTACAGCTTCTTTCACTTCTCCTGTGCTTAGAACAAAAATCGTGCAGATTACACGCATTGTGGGAATGACTTCCGTACGACACAGGAAACGACTTTGTATCCATACTGGTTTTCTCGCTTTGAGCCGAGCATAGCCAGGTCGACCAGGTGGGAAGGTGCCTGGTCGACCTGGTGCCTGGTCGACACAAGAGCTCACTATAGCTCTCCGTAGATATACGCCCGCAGTAACAGGTATCCATACCGCAAGCCGGAATGAAGAAAGGCTATCTACCCCTTATACTGGTCATTGTGAGTCCATGTCTTGTACACTGCGGGCCCCTCAAAATTGTGTTTAATGAAACCAATGACGTGCCAGCTGGTTCCGTTCTATTCCCGTGAACTGAATACTTCCTTCACTCTGTCAAATTCACTGCCGTAAACGCCTGCGTTTTTCATTATTTGCTTGATGATTAATTGATTGATTGATGTATGGAATTCAACGTCCCAAAACAACCATATGATCATGCTCCAGAAAGCTCGACCACCTGGGGTTTTTCGACGTGCACCGATATCAGAGCACATCGACCTACAGCATTTCCGCCTCATCGAAAATGCAGGCGCCGCAGTCGGGATTCCATCCTGCAACCTTCGGTTCAGCAGCCGAGTACTTTAGCCACTAGACCACCGTTGTGGGGCTTTATTACTTGCTATTCTTACCACTGCTGTAACTGACCATTGGTGTTTGGAGCTATTGGTCTTGCGGCAAATGGTAAGTGGCATATTTTTTTTCGCTAAATGTGAACTATAATATATAATAATTACGTTTGTTCTCAAACCACTTTTGTTCTTCAGGCTTCTTAATCTTACGCTCTTGTTTCCCATTCCATTTCATGCTTCGCCGACTTTGACATTTTTCTCAAGTTCCTTCAGTTTACTTCAAGATTCAGCCCGCTATGTTAGAAATGATAGTGTGAAATGAATGCAAACTCTTTACCTAATGTACAGCGTCCACTTCATTTCCGAATTCGGGAAGGCTTGCGGTACTCATGTCCATCCTTATTATTCTTCTGCTTACATTGTATAGAATGAGAGTGTTAACATGTTTTTATTAAGGTGAAAACCTGCAGGAGCCTCATCAAACAGCAAATCTGAACCATCGGTGGTGACCTTCCAGAGAAAGTCGGGAAGCGATGCGATAAATCATGGTATGACGTACCCACATGACGTCTTCATGACATCGCTAACCACAAACATTTCGGACGTCATCATGTTGACACAAATTCTGGCATGACGCACACAATGGCGTTGTGGCTCCCTCATTGGGACGGCAAGCAAAACCCGAGAGCATGCGACCTCGAGAGAAGAAAAATGGCCCCGTATCTGCATGTAACACTTCAAATGTCATCGAAAGACGATAGTCTTGCGTCTGAAGAGAGTGAACAAAACGTTCATTTCATGTTCTGCGCAAGAAAAAAGGTGAACGGCATTCTGGAGGCGCTGCATTAGAGTGCCTCGAGCGTGCAGAAGAAGCGAACGAGCGCATCAAGCCACATCACGCGTGAAACATCAGCGCTATCTGGCAGTTATCCTGGAAAACGGAGCGCGCGGCGTGCGCGCCGCCTCTAAAGTGATAAGGCGTAGAATGCAAGGCGATGGGTAGGTACCACCACCGTGTCGTCTTATCAAAGCATTGGAAACACTTGCATTTTCATGCAAGCGCTGCATGGTAAGCGTAGCGTGATAAACGCTACAGTTCTTAGAATTACTTATGTATGCCTTTTCTAGTAAAAAACAAACACACACATAATATTGAAGTGTTGTTATGGCGCCTCAAATATCCGCAATAATTGCTTTAATTGACAATCGCACAAGTGCGAGCGCTGAACCTTGAGCAATATTGGAGGGCGCTGCGGATGGGTTCGGGTGTTGAAATATTGTCTGGCCACTAGAGTGCCTTCTAAAATACCGTTAAGGACGGACAAACAGACAAAAGTACAGACAGACAGACAGACAGACAAAAATTTTTGCGTCAAAGGTTTGCAAGAAAGGCTATATATATATGAAGACTGCACCGGGCTGTGAAACGTGAAGACGTGGCCAGTCTTCACTGCTGCGTTATACATCGACTAAGAAGGAAAAAAAGCCTTAGTCTTGAGGCCACCTTGCGTGAATGCACAAGAGATGACCAACAGGAAACCTGCAAGCCATTGCTGTATGTGCAGTCGTTCACTTGTTTGAATACTCAGAAATATCACGAAAGTAGTAAAACAGAAAAGGAAATGTATTCGCGTTGTCAACATGGATTTGTCATTACAATATTCTTGTGTTTACATTTTCATAGAGCAAACTTTGTGAAAACCTTTGTGAAGACATTGCAGTATTTATTGGACTGCTCCCGAACGACATGATCACCTTTACCAGCATTTTAGTGAACTTTCATGTTTTGTGTGGACATTTCAGTGGCGTGACTACTTCTGTTTTTCGAAATTCACTGTAGTGTGGGCAGATTTCTGTATTCAAAAATTATACTCAATGCGAAGTGTACTGCTGTGTACCGTTGTACAGCCTTCTGTTTGTTATATAATATGCGATGTTGACTGTTGTGCAAATGAAGAGGAGTAGCTGGCGTCACGCATTGGCATGAGTCTCTGCTTAGATAATTTTAATTTTAAAACTGTGCCAGGATCCATGTGATTTTTCTTTTTTTTCTTCATTCGCATGAAAAAATCAGTTCGCACAAATATCTAGTTATTAGGGTGCAGTTAACTATTCCCCTTCGATATGCATTCAATCCTCTGTATCTGTTTTTGTATATGAAGTAATGCAGCGTCGTGAATACATCGTCCCTGTATTTCTGATGCAGAGAACTTGTCCACTCTAATAATAATAATAATAATAATAATAATAATAATAATAATAATAATAATAATAATAATAATAATAATAATAATAATAATAATAATAATAATAATAATAATAATAATAATAATAATAATAATAATTTTTATTAATATTATTATTAATATTATTATTATTATTATTATTACTATGAGGACACGTGTGCCCGGGTCAGTCTACTTAAGTGTAGCCTTTGCTTCGCTCAGTGTTCGGTACCTTTATTTCGTAGCAATCTCTATTGTTCAGACGTTCACAATGGAGCGTTGACATAAATTTTACCGAGGGAGAGAAGGCAAATATTAGCTACTGACAGGTGCTATTTTTTGTTTAGGGCGTTAGTTTCAAAGCTGTTCAACTCCGCTATATCGCACGACCTTTCAAGCGCTTGTCAGGGCGCTTCGCGTGGAGAATTGAATATGCCACCAACATAGCTTTTAAATCAAACCGATTTAAACTTTGCAATTTTTATTCGCGCTGCCGGATTGTTCACATCGGAGAAGCCGAATATGCAGCTGCGTTTTTTAGAAGTCACGTGTGACAGCTGTGTGCGCGCTTTGAACGCGCGTTATGTTTTTTTTTTTTTCAATATACGTAGTTGAACGCCGTTGTCCCGCGGCCCCCGGTGTCACGTGCATCCCGCGTGGAATGTTCCGCATTTTGTATAACGCGCGCAACAATCACCCCCCTCCCCCCCCTTTTACCCTTCGATCTCTTTCCTTGGTTCTTTAATCCATTTGTTGTGCAGCAGTGCAAGAGAGAGCCAACCGGCGGGATCGCGGTGAAAAAAAACCTCCGCCAGGGTCGGGCTCGGCGCTGCCGTCGCACCGAGACGAACGCGCGCGCGCGCGCCCGCGTCATCCTCCTATCAGCGACGCTTTCCTCCGAAACTAAAAAAAAAAGCCATAACGAACAAAAACAAAAACAAAAACAGAGCGCGCCTTGGTTCCAACAGGCGCCGAAGTTCACAGTCTCTCTCCTGCTCGGGCCGGAAGCTGCCGGCGTTCGCGCTCCGACCGCCTTCCTAGTGGGGGCCTCCCGCGGAGCATTGCTCTTGCTTCTCCGCAGCTGTTCTTCCACGTTGTCTCCTATCGCGCGGCTTTGCTTCGGAGAGTACGGCGGCCTCTTCTTCGGCGTTTCGTCCGTTTATTTTGCTGTTTTATTTTCATGCTCGAGTGGTGTTTCAAACTTGGTCAGAAGAGCCGTGTCTGTTTTTCTATCGCTCGATCACAGTCCTTCCAACCGTTCACACCGAACAGTAGAAAACCATCCACGTGCTTGATCGAATGCCGCGACATCAAGCGAGGTCTTGACACGGTGTGCCTGTAGCCCAGCTGTCTTTGTTGCTTCTCGCGCTTTGGCGGCGCTGCATTGTGAGCTGCGTGCCCCCGATTCGCTCGATCATTTATTGAATTTGTTTTAATTTTTTTCACCCTTATTGTGAAGCTCTGAGAACGTCGCTGCAGGCTAAACGAGAGAAGTGCGTTGTCGTCGAGAATTCGCCGAATGGAGTCATCTGTGCCGTGTGCTGCTGTGCGTTGTTATTAGATGCCGGCATCAACAGATAGAGCAGAATTTCTGTGGTCAACATCGACGAAATCAGTTTCGGTGGATGCCCAAGAGTGTGAAAATCAAGCACTTGCAGTATAGGTTCACTGAGCCTGTGAGAGTGCGTTTCTGCGCAAAGCGTGTTGCTTTTGTGGGATCTACCTTGCCCGGACGTACAAAGGCCGAAGCTGTCGTGACCTTCGGTAAGTGACGCACTAGGTATATATGTTCTACTGATTAATCTACCGGTTGCTGTATGCTATTTTGGTATACTTGTCTGGCTGCTGAGAGGTCGAGGTTTATATTGCTTCGCGTACTTCATTTATTCAAGGTCTGAAACAAAAAATCAAAGAAAAAAATGGGTATACGACGTTAGCAGGGCCTGAGTGCTATATGTGCTAAACAACACATATATACGACTCAACCATGCTAATGCAAAGCTTGCTTGCGAAAATTCACGCTGCAATAAACGTCCACAAGCTCGTATTTCTAGTTCTGCTCACAGCATATGGACTAACACCTTATTGCGCGTATATTAACTAATAACTGTATATCACAAGCGCCTGTCCAGTCCGCTGTCCACTAAGAGATCATTCAGGAAGATGCTCGTCTTTTCCTGAAGATGCACTTGAGGACATGGACCAAGTAATTTCTGTAAAGCGATTCGTCCAAACTCGTTAGTTCTCGCTGCTTGTTTCAAAATGTACATTCTTCTGGTCGCAGCTTCACTGAGGTCGCAGCTTCACTGAGGCCAACGGGACGGCTTTAAGCTCTCCCATAGTAGAGTACCATGTGCTCTAAATCGTTACCCCCTTTTCTAACCCCCCCCCCCCCATTCTTCATTGTGATTACTCGGCTGCTGACCCGCAGCTCGCGGGTTCAAATCCCAGTGGTGGCGGCTGCATTTCCGATGGAGGCGGAAATGTTGTCTGCCCGTGTGCTCAGATTTGGGTGCACGTTAAAGAAACCAAATGGTCAAAATTTCCGGAGCCTTCCACTAAGGCGTCTCTCTTAATCGTATGGTCGTTTTGGGACGTTAAACCCAACATATCAGTCATCAATCAATTTCTTATTTGTGATGCTGCAGTGAATGTGTGGGCCGTGGTTACGGGGCGTGTTCACCACTCGAGTCATATTTGCGACTAATCATTGTTACCTAGTAGTTAAGGTTCTCGGCTGCGGCCGCCGCGTTTTGGATGGAAGCGAAAATGCTGGAGGGTGATGCACTTAAAGTGAAGTCGTGCTTCGAAGAATTCCTAAATTTCCTGAGCTCTCCACTATGGCGTCCCTTATAATCGCGTTGGCGACTTGGGGCGTTGAATACCAATAAATATTAATAGTAACCTATACTTCCGGGAAGTGCGGATGCATTCATAGTTGCTCACCAAATATTTCTTTACGGCGAAAATAATGGATACACACACAAACACACGAAACACGTAAAAAAACAGTGACGCACGCACATAAAAAGATTTTCTTTTAAGTCCAGGTTTCTGCTCGCATCTTGTCACTGTTTTAGCCGCTATAGAACATGGATCATGCTAGAGCTTAGCCTTTAATAGTAGAACGCGGTATCGTAATTGGGCCCCGTGCGAATGGTCTCCTTAATGGCTAGGCTAATGGCACAGTTGTCAGTACATGCCTCAACCGTGCCGTAATTTTAATATGCGCGTAAAGTTCGTGTTTCCAAATTTCTTTGAATGCCTACAGCAAGTACAGTTTTTAAGAGCCCACTACCCGAAATTCTGCCCTTTGTGAATCATTGAAGGGTTACTGTGCGCATTCGTAAGGCAACATGCCAACCTACGAAGCTGCTCTCTTTGTTGATGCTTGTGCAGCTGACGATGTTTGTAATGGGTATAACAAGCACTCTTAGCACAATCCACATATTGTAACGCCAGGCGCAATTTTAAGCTTCTGCCACGCAATATATGATGCATTAAAAAGACTTCTTGCTATACATGACATTCACGTTTTTTTAAACAAGTTTCAACCAATACAATCGCTATACGGTAGGACTCCTGCTGGCCACGCAGATGGCTTCGATTCAATGCTCACTCGAACTTAAAGTCTTGATTGTTTATTTCACTAGCACCTATCTCAACTTTTTCTTTATGGCAAGATGATAATTTTTTAATGATAAGAAACGACACCGATTTCATAGTCTCTACAGAACGACCTCTTAAGCTCTATCTCATTAAAAGCTGGCAGAGAGAGAGAGGGGAGGGGGTGACCGTAACCTACGAATGAGATATTTGGTTGTAAGGAGCTTTCACCGGTCGATGTTCATATGCCCTTGAGCAATTTTCAGTTTCCAAGGAGACGTCGGTGGCGTCAAGCGTACGACGCCAGTGAGCCCTCTACCGTTCTGGTTTAGGGTATCTAGAAGAGCAACTGATTGCGTCAGCAGGCGAACCCACCCTGTAGAAAAAGTGGCAGCATCACGTTTATAAAACACACAAAAATAAAAATAACGTTTTTTGCAGAATTTACTTGACCGACTATCAAAACAACATGCTTAACTTTTATTAACATATATTATATTGGTGCTCGAAGGGATGCGAAGGAGATGTTAAGGAGGGTCTCCAATATGCAGTGTATAAGGCAGAATCCTACCTGAAAAACACAAGAGTAAATGTTACCCCAGTAAGTCCGAATGTTTGGTCATAGACCAATCAGGCGAGGTCCTAAGCCAAGGGGATGGAAGCCATTCGCAGATGACGACATCAGGCTAACCACACGTGATAGAGACCTCCTTCTTAAAAGTTTCCGATTGATCCAATACGTTTACCTTTACCGCGATTACCAAGAAAACGAAAATGGTCATCAGACTCATTAATCTAGGGTGTCTAATAGAAGAGGATGCCTGAAAAAAAGGCAATTTACTCCGAATTTCCCATGCTTTACTCATGTGCCAAATCATTTACGTAGCGGCCATGCACAACTGGCACAAGTGTAATAAAAAGATGCTTAGCACCCTCGTTAGGTAAAGCAACAAAAGGGTGCTCGGTATTCCCTTGACTGCATGCACAGAACGCATGTGTATATTAGGCAAGCACAATACGCTGTACGAATATTATAAAAGCACAGGAATCGGTCCAGCTGGCTCTATCTTCCTGTTTGGCGGGGAGAAGAACGTTAGCCAGTCTGGACCTCAATTCAGTGTTAGCAGAGGAGAGAAGCTATCGAACTACTGAAGTGCAAAGAGAAAATATTCTTGTTGCACCGATCCCTCGCAATACGCATCCACAGCACAATGGCACAATGATAGAAAGCGTAGAGCAAGAGTGGCTACGATCTTGAAGAAGATCAAGTATAATCACCAGTCGGTGTGCTTCGTAGATGCAGCACAATATGGAACGCTCATCTCACTATACCGTTCTCGCAATAGATAACAAAAGTCAAATCATTTCATTGGCTTCACTGTCTGGCACCACCTTTTCTAAAGCGGAGCAAGTTGCTATTGTGTTGGCACTCATGCATGAGAAAATGACGCAAGTATACTAAGATTCTAGCTCGGCAGTCTGGGTGTTTGCCTCGGGCTTCATTGTAGAGGAGGCACGCACCCTTCTGAAGAACGGGCACACGATCACTCGGTTCCCGGCCCACCTAGGTCAAAGTTTCGATTCGCTCACCAACCTCAACGACATCGCTCACCAACCTCAAAGATTTGTTGTAGTTGTATTAAGCTGAGTTTCCACATGTTGTTGCTTATTTACCTATAACCAAATAACGAACCCCTATCATTACGAATTCCTTAATAATGCGTGTTTTTGTACAGTCCATTATTGTTATTTTGAATTTCGCTTTCTATGTTTTATGGGTGATTACCTTGAATATCAGTCACATGATGTAGCCCGCCCTCTGTAACACCTCTTCAAACGGGGCCGTTAAGAAACGGCAAAATGAACTGAACTTCGGTGATTTACAAACTGACAGAGAGATAGTAAGCATAATACAGAGCCATCTATGTCCCATCCAAAACAGGCTTCTCTTAAAGCTCTGTGAAATTACGTTTATTGATTCTCGTGAGGTCAATCACGTTTTGAGCGAGTGAAACCGTTGTCATGCACTTGTACAGTCGCGCTTATTACGAGTAGCAACACTCTGCCTGTACTCAAAATGGTGTCAACACTGCTATATGGCACATACATAGACATTGGTGAAATAATTTCTCCAATTAGCGCTACTCTCGGAACCCATATAACGTTTGTCAGATCAGTACCTCATCAATCTTACTAATGCCAGCCAGATGCGCCCTATCCACCGTTCACTACCTTCTCAGCTAGCCCTTTCCTGCTCTCACGCATCGCCCAGCCTTCGTGAGTGCTTAGTAGTGACTCACTACGGAAACTGTATGAAGTAATTTTTTGTTCAGTCTAGTACACATCCGTGGGGCGGCGTCTTGCATTCCTCATGTTCATAATGGTGGCTGTCGCGCTGGCTCAGTAAAAGATACAGTGTTTCAAGATACAGTGTTCCAATGGGAAGGCCTTACTGCAGCGCAACTGCATGCGCTGACATTGAAAGCGATGTGATGCAGCGGTGGCATTGCTTTGAGCCACAAAAAAAAAAGGAGCCCGAAGGAACAAATCTGACAAACGTGTGATATTGGAGTGGAAAACACGTTTGTCGCATCTCCAGGGGAAAACGCTCGGAAACATGTGTGACGCGAGCAGCGTGACCCCTCAAATAAAGCGCCGCATCCCGACCACTCTCTGAAATAAGGCGGTCGTGCCGCCAAATTTGTCGCATGCGTGTTCTTTGCTGTAAGCGTTTCCTTCAGCTTCAAGAAGCATGATACACGCAACAAGATTCGTGTATTTTAGATAATTTAGTATTGCTCTACTTATGCGGCCCATTTTCTGTTTCGCGGCGCCGATTTGGGCAGTGAAGTTGATGCATAGGTGACTTGGTCACATGACCACACAAGGCTGTTACGCACATTGTGCCGAGTTTCATCTGCTCTCACACACACGTGCCACACAAGCGCCAGCAAAACAAACGTGCTGACAGTAACCATGGTCAGCTGCAGTATCATCCAGGCAGTTGCAAGGCAAAAGGCAGCCAGAAGAAAACAAAGCATTCATGTTTATAACGCATGTACAGTATGCTTAAGTAGGAGGGGGACGCCCCGCTGTTGGACGCGCGCAGCGTCTCTGGCGGACGCCTTCGTTGTCCGTGAAGGACGCGTCGAGTGTCTCTTTGAAAGCAACCAATGTCATTTATGGACGCACACAATACTCACCGTAGACGACTAAATAGACAGCTAAATGGATGGCGGCCACCTCAAGTCTCATTCCAATTTTGACGTAGCCGGCAAAGTAGGCGGCTCCGAGAAGACCACATCGTAGACAAATACGATGCAGGCTACTTAGCCGTCTGAACAAGATGGCGACTCAGCGAATCAATCAGATAGACCTAATCTCACCGGGATGGTCGTCTGCACACAAGCAGATGCTTCTCCTGAGGCTCAATGTGAGTAACGTTTATTATTTCAGATTTTGACACATGTTCGGCCAGAAAATACAACTGTTATGTTTTGTTCATTTTAGATTTCTTGACGCGAAGTGGCGCCTCGTCGCGTAAAAGCCGTCTAAATGTGTTCTAATTTTTGGACAGCGTAGACTTGGTGCTGTCTTTTAAGAAGTCTGCGCAGACTGTCTAAGAATTGGAACACAGGCAGTATCTCTGCAAGGGACACCAGCACACTCTTAACAGCAGCCTCATTTCGGAGATGGCAGAGGTGAGTCATGTCACTACAAATTTGGGGTGACGTCACGACAACTGCCGCTGCTGCTTCTATTCTGAATCGTCAGTGTTGCTGCGCAAGCAATAGAAATAGATCGCGAGAGAGAATTCCGTACACATTTAGAATTGAATTAAAATATAGTCTACGTGTTTGTTGTGTCCGTCCCTTCGTGTGGAGAGTCCTTGCATACAGAGGAAACCCTCAGCAGGATTGGGATAGCTTCAAAACTTAGTGGCACCACCCCTTTAAGGCGGACCGACGGCTCCCATTGAGAAGCGCGCGTTCGTACTGGCATTGAAAAAAATAAAGGAGGCGTTGGTGTGTTACACTGTTAAGGCTTGGGGTCATTTAAACCACAGCCAGCGTGTCGCAACTCCTATTGATCGCGACTGTGCTTTTCTGTTTTCTGGCGGCAGGTCAGTTTTCTGGCGTCAGAAAACTGATTCAGTAAAAACGAAGACATCTCCTGTCCCATAATACGGGTATGTGCAACTGTAATCTGCATGGCCTATCAGAAAACTGTCATCATGGCATACGCATATCACTGAGAATGGGCAAATTGCACTGCACACAACTTCCACTGATATGAAAGAGGGTTACAGTTAGCCCAAAAATGACGCAGATGTCATGGTCAGATTAAAAGAATGCGGCACTTTGAGATGGCTGTGGCTTGCTTAAAACATGCTTTATACTAACACGGTAAACACAATCTGGTATTTAGGTACCACTGCCATATTAAAGAGTACAAATTATGCTGGCGTCAGACGGGTGGCTTTTGTTGACAAACATGGCCCAAGTCAGATTAATTCGGATTAGGCTCGATCAGAATCAGGGGCTGCTACACGATGATTTTTAATGACGATCAGGCTCGATTGGGATCAGCACTACCGCGATATGCGAATCGTGATGTGCGGCTCGGTGATCGCGATTCTGACTGACCTCGATCCGAATTCGGCTGCACCGTGCCGCTGCAACCACGCAAGTAATTGCAATCAAGTTAGGTCTGGATCTGCTGTGATCCCTAATAGAATTGCCCGTCAGGCCATGGTCTTAAGAACCTATAATAACGAACGCCACCAAACCTTATCATTGACTCTACTAAACAAACCTCTTGTTGTCATTCTTCCCGTCTTCGATGCTTAGTAACCTCATTGGATTAGCAACCTTGCGTGAGGTGCATTCCGACAAGGAGCTTATACTGAGACATCTTCTTGCGTTGTTTGCGAACGCTGCGCGAAGGAAATAATAAGGATAGTAAACACCGAGACTGTACGCGACAACACCGGTGCAGACAATGAGGTTTGCGCTTGGTAAGCTTCGTTGCCCTAGTGAAGTGGCTCATAGCAAGAGGATTGACTAACGGGTCCCTGTTCCCCCCCCCTCCCCCAGTGCGTTTTTTTGCCGTGGTATCCTCAGAATAAAATAGCATTTAAACACATCTGTCTCTCCCCCCCAGAAAAAAATGTTCCCGTGCCCCTGCCCACTTGTTTGGTTGTTTGTCGCTGATTACTGTTAGAATGCCCACTTTGGTGAATCGGCCAAGACTTCGTCGTCCGAACGTTTAGGTGACAATGTGAGGAAGAGAGGAGGGGCTGATGATGAAATGGTCTCTAATTGAATAAAGTGTAAGTGACACAATACAAGGAAACAATGCTGCCACTGTAACTTGGCAAGCAGACCATACAGATGTCTTAGCCTGATCAGGGCGCTTTTGAATTTATACGTTAAAGTATATAGATTCACCAGTGCGAAGAAAGGCGGAACACTAAGGAAAAAGGCAAACATAGAGCGCTGAACTCACAACTTAATCATTATTTAGTACGCAGGGTCTTCAGTAGGAACGCATCGAAACATCAAATAGATAAACTGAAGAAACGAAGTGATGAAAACCATGTGACAACTGCTTGCCAAAAGGGCAATCAAATCGCGGATAACCACCCACTCTAAAGTTCTTACGCCGCAAAGTACGCCCCCGTTATGAAAGAAGTGAAAAATTTCTAATTATCTTAAAACGAACTAGGGCAAATACGGTAAAGCCAGAGAAGCCTATAGAGATCCAGATACGAAAGATAAAAAGTTCTGAAACGTTAAAAACTAAAATAAAATATAACAGCAGTGTAAAGCACAGAATAAATCTATTCAAAATGCATTCGCCTCAAGTAGCTTATGTCCTTATTTGAGAAGAAAATGAAATGCCCGCTTACGCAATTCTCCCTCAGCTAGTAATTTTATTGAGAGAGGGGCAACATGTATGTCACGACGAAAGTAACCAAGAGCTTTGTTAGCGTTGTTAGCTATCTTACTTACATCAGTAGACCAGTTTTGATTCTGTGATATATGATAACTCACCAGCGCAACTATTTCTGACCCGCAGGGCAGTCTTTTACCAGTCGTTTTAATGAACACACCGAAGCATGGTGTGCGGAAACCGCTTACAAAAGCACGAAAAAAAAAAACGCCAGGCCTGCGCGTAAGGCGCTGCACAGTCGCAGCGTAAGCTAGAAGAATGGCCTTGCAGAGTATTTTCTAAATACTTATTGGGTAACTACTGCAAGCACACTTGCTTGATACCCCCTAGGGCATTAATAATAAAATTTTTGGGGTAGTAAGCTGGCATTCTCTATGCTATTTTCCACCATTCTTCTGAGAAGCGTGGTATCCGCTAAACACTTGCTAGGAATTTCGTGCCAATTGTTCATGCAGTGGCTGACGACGATGAGCAATTGTGGCTGAAGTGGGTCTGCGCCACAGTTAATAGGGGAACAAGAACAAGCTTTTGTGATGGATTGGAGCATTGGACGGCCCATTTGTTACGCTATTCGCATTGTGCGACGACTGGTTGTTTTTTTTTGCTGTTTCAAAACGCTTTGTATAAGTTGTATTAACGCGATTGCTTTCCCGGCATCAAGCCTGTCCTAGGCAAGTTTGACAATTTACAAGCAACAGCGTAACTCAATGGTTAAATGCTAAGCTTGCACGCAGCGAACCCGGTTTGGAGCCCCACTGTGTCATTTGTGCTAGTTTTTTTTTTTTCTAATTTCACGTGTTGTGGTTACGGACACTGGCGGCGGTGGTGTTGGGCAACTGCACGTGACTTGACTTGTGATCTCATAACAGCTTTCGCTGTAATAAATGCCTAATAAAAAGCTTTCTTTTCGAATTTTTCGGCCACAATCGCAAGGTGCACAATGAAAGTGGTTTAGCGATCTTCTCTATGCAGAAGCTTTCGCACGTGTTTGTGGTGCGAGCGATGCATGAGGATAATAAAATGTCACTGTAGCTAAGGTGATGACCTTGCAGTGAATATGTTTGGATTCTGTCACACGAAATCAAGAAATAATCTCTTGAGCTGAGCTCTGCACTTTGGTGGGCCCGACTCATAGATGCAGTGGCGAGGAGCATGTGTTAAAACTTTACTCCATCGGAAGCAAAGGAAGCGTATACAAAGGAATTGCAGAGATGCATGAAGAAAAATAAAAAGGAACAAAAATAAAAGTAGGAGGAAGTACTAGGACACGTAATCAAGCTGCTCGACAGAAAGGGTCTTTATCCTTTATCCCTGTCTTGCGTTCAAATCTTTCGTTCTTTTTCAGCCTCCCTATTCGGTCCGCATGAAACTCTGTCTGCAAGATTAAGCGCATCGATCGAAAGCAGCCAGTGTCTGGTATATTTCATTTGATGCCTCTTGCAGAGTGCAAACACTATCACCTACCATGGTCTTATGTTTATCAGAGCGTGTTCGGTTGCACCTTCCGAACTTCCTTTTCTTTTCTTTTCTTTTTCTGATGACACATCCCCGAAACTCGTACTGGAAATTGTTCCCTTATAACGTCCTGGACTCCTTAGTCTGAAAACAATAACGAATAACAAGGGACCCTAGCCCATTCCGAGTACGAAGACGAAAGAGTGGTACAATTGGCGCAAATTTACTTGCAAGTAATTTAGCGGATACCACGCTTCTGAGAAGAATGACGGAGGGTATAATAGTGAATGCCGGCCTACTATCCAGAAATTATGATTAATAATGCACTATTGTGTTTGCAGCAAGTGTGCTTGCAGCATTTACCCTATGAGTGTTCAGAAAGGGCTCTTAAAGGCTGCTCTATTAGCTTTCACTGTGACTGTGTTGCGCGCCTGGCGTTTTACAGCGAAAGCTATTACGGGATCAAAACTCGGGTCACGCGCGGTGCCAGTTGTTCGCCGCCTCCGCTGCCGGAGTCCGTAACCGCTATCGTAACATAAGAAAAAAAAACGCCAGACCTGCGCGGAAGGTGCAGCACGGCCACAGCGAAAGCTAGAGAGTGGTCTTTCAGAGCCTTTTCAAAACACTTTATTGGGTAACTACTGCAAAAACATTTGCTCGATACCCACTAGGGCATTAATATTGAACTTTTGGGTAATAGGCATGTATTCGCTAAGCTATTTTTCGTCATTCTTCTGAAAAGCGTGGTATCGGCTAAACACTTCCCAAGAATTTCGTGCCAATTGTTCATGCAGTGGCTCACGATGATGCTGAGTTATGGCTAAAGTGGGTATGCGCCACAGTTAATAGGGGAACAAGAAGAAGCTTTTGTAATGGGTTGGAGCGTTGGACGGTCGACTCTTTATTCTTTATTCTTTATTCAAAAAAGACCTTACAGGTCCCAGAACAGGGCATTAGGTAAGAGGGGGAGTAATCGGAATGGTACAGACAGGTAACGAACAGTTTACAGGCAGGATCAGTGCAAGAACAACGAAAAACTATATATATATATATAAATGAAATCACTCGTTACACTTTTCGCATTGTGCGACAACTGGTTGTTCTTTTGCTGTTTTAAAATGCTTTAGAAGTCTTATTAACGTGATCGCTTTCCCGACATCAAGCCTGCCTAAAGCAAGTTTGCCAACAAGTAACAATCATCAACGTAGCTCAGTGGTAGAATACTGGGCTGGTCCCCAGGTTCGAGCCCCATTGTGTCTTTGGTGCTAGGTTTTCTTTTTTTTCTAATTTCTTGGGATGTGGTTACGGACACCAGCGCCGGTAGTGGTGGCGGAAGCGGCGGACAACTGTTCGTTACCCTAGTTTTGATCTCATAACAGCTTTCACTGTAAAAAAAAAAAAAAGCTAGTACTAAGAACACAGTCGGGCTTGTACCCGGGTCTGCAGCGTGCCAACCCAGCATTCCACCACTGAGCCACGTCGGTGCTTGAGACATATTCGCAAACTTGCCCTAAAGCAGCTTGATGTCGGGCAAGGAATCGCAATAATATGAGTAATAAAGCTTAAAACAACTACGAGGCGTCACACAATGCGAATAGCGTAATGAGTGGGCCGTCCAATTATGCAACCCATAAGATAAGCTTGTTTTATGGATTAAAAAAGCATGCCTACTTCTGACATAATTCCCCACTGTCAATCAGGTACTGCATGAACAATTGGCACACAAGTCCTTGCAAGTGTTTAGCGGATACAACGCTTGTAAGAAGAATGACGAATAATAGCATAGCAATTGCTGCTATACTAACCAGATATTATTATTATTATTATTATTATTATTATTATTATTATTATTATTATTATTATCATTATCATTAATGCAGTAGTGGGCATCAAACAAGTAGCTTGCAGCAGTTACCCAAGAATAGCTTTGAAAAGGCTTTTAGGGCCGATCTTCTAGCTTTCGCTGTGACTGTGATGTGCCTTCCCCACATGCCTGGTTTTTTTTTTCTTGCCGTCAGCCGCTTGCTACAGGCGCTTTATCTTCCGTGCTGCTTATTTCTTCGTTGAACACGTGTACGATGTGAGCACTCAGCAATGAGCCTATCAGGATTTCTCACTTTTCTTCTACACACTGCCTCGCCCACTCGCGCAGTGGTATACGCAAAAAGCTAAGCGAAATCAAGTGATTGCGCACGGAAGTCATGCAATACAATGCCGAACGGCCATGCGACGGCATCGCAATGCAGAGTAGGTGACAATTCACAACCGATGTTCTATGCACGTGCACCAATGAACAGCTCATGTTCTCCCTGCGTCACGCGTACAGGCTGTTGCCGTCACTGTAATTGGGGCCGTAAAGATGGGAATCACCCGCCGAAAACAGCAGGCTCATTGTATGTGATTTGAGAGTTCTTCTGGCTCCAGAAATGAGGGAGAAAACATGCGCACATGTGTACTATCGGCGTAAGGTGATACACAAGTACATAGGCGTATTATCCGGGGGGGGGGGTGTATGGGGGGCGTGAGCCGCCTCCCCCCTGAGAAAAGGAGTGAGAGGGTTAACCCCCCTTTTCGAGAGTGGTCACTGTCGGATGCACGCTGGGTAAACCAACAACTAAGGCGTGATTTTCCTTTTCTCCACAGTAATTGCTCAGTTATATTGTAACGAGAAAATGAAAGTACTACCAGGCAATGTTTTATTATAGGAAAATTTTTCCAATATTTATGCTGTGACGATTTTCCTTGAAGGCTCTTTTGCCTTGCGGGCTCCTATGCGATGCTTTCGCGCCGTGTACTGTAGCATTGCAAAGAAGACTCTCGGGAGCGAAAGCGTATATTGCTTTATTATGGATGGAAACAAGCAATCGTTTTATGAACCAATCAGTGTTTGCTTCGTGAGGAAAATCACTTTCTTTCATCGAAAGTGACTGTAGCATCATCCCTGCACTGTCGAAGCTGATATGAGCAGATGATGCTGACAAAACTCTTTTTAAATGCTTCAGTTTTGCCTTACTTGAAGCACCAAAACAGGGTCAGCCTTATGATATATATATATATATATATATATATATATATATATATATATATATATATATATATATATATATATATATATATATATATAAAGGAAAGAAGTGTATACCTAAGAGCTCGTTTTTCCGTGTTTTTACACAATATTAATGAGATCTAACAGACAGTAACGCCAAGGAAAATAAATGGGAAGTTATTAGAACCAATGGAATGTAAATAATAAGAAAGAAAGTGGGTGAAAAATAACCAGCCGTGAGCAGGAATTGAACCTACGGCCTTCGAATAACGCGTTCGATGCTCTTACCACTGAGCTACCACAGCGGCCTTCCCTCCATCCACTTTCTTGGGTTTATATGGGAATTTAGAAGTAGGAGTGTCGGTCAGCGCCATCTATAAGCCAAGCGACGAGTGTGAAACACTATTTTATGCGCATATGTGGCGTCACGTAGCACGTGTACTTATTACGAGTGGGCAGCTGATCAATAGTCCCTCGTATACAACCGAATGACACCAAGTCTGCCAGTACGAGACACTCGTTAATGAATAAGGGAGAGAACACAACTTTATTGTTTTTTTTTTTTAGAAAGATGTGTATACCTAAGGGCTCGTTTTTCCGTGTTTTGACACAATATTAATGAGCTCTAACAGACAGTAATGCCAAGGAAAGTATAGGGGAAGTTATTAGAACCAATGGAATGTAAATAAGAAGAAAGTGGGTGAAAAAATAACCAGGTGTGAGCAGGAATCGAACCTACGCCCTTCGAATAACGCGTTTGATGCTCTAACCACTGAGCTACCACAGCGGCCTTCCCTCCATCCACTTTCTTGGGTTTATATTGGAATTTAGAAGCAGGAGTGTCAGTCAGCGGCAGCTGATCAATGCGAGCGGGCAGCTGATCAATAGTCCCTCGTATACAACCTAATGACAGCAAGTCTGCCAGTACGAGACCCTCGCTAATGAATAAGGGAAAGATGTGGATACCTAAGGGCTCGTAATAAGTTCACGTGCTACGTGACGCCACATATGCGCATAAAATAGTGTTTCACACTCGTCGCTTGGCTTATAGATGGCGCTGACTGACACTCCAACTTCTAAATTTCCATATAAACCCAAGAAAGTGGATGGAGGGAAGGCCACTGTCGTAGCTCAGTGGTTAGAGCATCGAACGCGTTATTCGAAGGTCGTAGGTTCAATTTCTGCTCACGGCTGGGTATTTTTTCACCCACTTTCTTTCTTCTTATTAACATTCCATTGGTTCTAATAACTTCCCCTATACTTTCCTTGGCATTACTGTCTGTTAGATCATATATATATATATATATATATATATATATATATGGCTGACGAGTGAGGTATACATTTGCCCCCCACACGCGAAAGGTAGATACGCCACTGCCGGAGTACTGTATTATTTCCTAAAATCCCCGACCTGTGTAGGAAGACCTATTATTACGAAGGAAAATAAATATAAAGAATTTTCCGCGTTCGCAGAAACAGGGCCCTGATAATTGCAGTAAATTAATGGCGTCCAAATTTTCCATAGAAGCAGGCTTGGTTTGGCGGTCCCTATGCGTTGGACTAACCTGGGTTTTTGACATGACGGCCTGCAAGGGGGCGGGGTTGAAATCCTGCCTTAAAATTTTACATGCGTATGTGAGCGCACACATTCAAACGCGTGCACGATCACAGATGCCCTCCTACCCCCCCCCCCCATGAAAAAAAAACGTTGTTCCTGGCTACGTTATTGGCCTGACGTGTCAATAGCGTCTGTGCAGCGGCCATCGACTTTGTGAGCGGTAAATGCCAGCATCGTTTGTGTCCCCACTGTTGACTTATCAAAAATGTTACTGACGTCAAACAAATGTTCTCTTTTTGCAGCAGGTCTTTGGTGCTATGCCCGTCTGAAAATAATGAAGTGCGTCACGAATATGGTCGATATTAGCATCATGTCCATCCCCCTGACTTGCTCTCCTCTCCCTATCTGCGAATATGCACATGTCCGAAAGCCAAAGCTGAAATATACCAAAACACTCTTTGCAAGAGCGTTGGTAGTTTGCTTGCCTTAGATAGATATGTGGGGTTTAACGTCCCAAAACCACCATATGATTATGAGAGACGCCGTAGTGGAGGGCTCCGGAAATTTTGACCACCTGGGGTACTTTAACGTGGACAGTTTGCTGGCTTTTCGTAAGAGAGAAAGAAGGAATGTAGGAAAGGTAGGGAGGTTAACTAGACTCTGCATCCAGTTTGTAACCCTAAACATGAGAAAGGGGAAGGAGGAGTAAAAGAGAGAGAGAAGGATAGACACATGTCACATCGCACACACAATGCCGAGTTTCACAGGCGGTCCCTCAACGAGGTTGCTGACAAGTAAGCTTAATGATGTAACATACCCCGTGACA